>NW_006436298.1:4255432-4314588 GCF_000325575.1 Pteropus alecto
CTCTTTCCCCATCCTGGAATTTTTTTAAAATTTGTATTTTCTTTTAGTTTATATGAACTTACTTTTTACATTCAACTATTTGGTTATTCTCAAATTTATTTTGGAATATATTTCACCTTTTGAAGGAAAAGGTACAGATTTCCTGCTCCAAAATTTGTATATCTCATTTTACTAATCAGAGCTTTCTTGTTTGTGTAATTATATCCGCATCTACAGGAACTTTTTTTTCCTGCTCCAGGTTCATTTTACACTTTCACATGATTGGTATAAATATTTTCCAGATTTGTAGATGGAATTGAAGTGTATTAGATTTACTGTTAAGAAACAAAATTGAAAATTATTCAGAATCGTTAAGCTATCTTTCTGTTTCAGCTTGGTGTGTGCAGTGAGTTATACAACTCAGGGCGGAGAAAAAATGTATTTTAGAAAATTCTTCAAATTTCAGGTATTGAATATGACAACGGTAAATGGTTTTTAGATGCCTTTTTCCTAGAAGTGTACACTTATTTCTACTTATATACAGTGAAAAAAGGCTCCTTTAAATAAAGAGCTTAATATTTTTGGATTTGTCATATTGCTAACAATCTAAACTTAGAAATAATTAAGTTAAATGAAAACAGAAATTATTATTACCAATGTAATTTTTTATAATGAAACTTGAAGATTTTTATTAAAAAAAATGTTTTGTTTTTATGACTTGACAAAACACATAAGAACCTAGAAAGGGGAAAAAATGAGTGTAAAGTACAGAAAAAAATAAGTGTAAATTCTATCAAATTTCTAAAAAAAATTTAAATGAGAGATTATTGACTTGACCAAGCTTCATCAGGGACTGCATGAGTCACAGAAACTGTAGGTAGAATTTTGTATTTATACACAGTTTTCAAAGTCATTGATCAAAAATAGTTAAAAACCACCAGTTTAACATGCATATGTGTGTGGGTGGGGAGACGAGACTACCATATGAATCCATATATAGATCTAGGTATGACGCTATCTATATTTTCATTCTTCTGTAAAAGAAAGTACTATCAATAGGAAAAAATTTCGCTATTGCTTTCCTATATTGCTCATTTGTTTAACATTTTGTATGCTTTCTAAAAGAAAATAAAAGGAGCTTCAGTTGCTTGTTTTGGTAAACATTTTTTTTGTGTGAAATATAGAAAAAAATGTGTTCAGCAAAACGTGATGAAGTAAAACCCATGTAACTATCATCCAATCAAGGAATGATGGTTGCTTTTTAAAAAATGCATTTAGGATTGTTTTTTTGTTGTTGTTTTGTTTTCGAGGAAATATTGTGTACCAATTAGAAAAGAATTTTACAATTAAAATTGGAAAATGCCTTTGATAAATTTAAGCCCTATTATTTAAAAGAAAGAAATAAAAATCAGTGGTCAAATGACAATAATTTCTGATTAATATGCTTTATTCAACTAGGTTCTCAAACCACTGGATGTCAAAACCAAATTTTACAATGCAGAGGTAAGTGTTGGGCACCTAATGTGATTTCAGATAAACATTAAGATCTTTGATTAAAATTCTGATGTATTACATTCTTTAGTGAAATAAATTGCTAATATTGCAAATTACTTGTGAAAAATGATCATAAAGTTCAATCAAAAGTAAATAATTTCATTGTGGATCTCTTTTAATCTGCTGTTTTCAATTTACATGGAATCAGTATGACTTGATTTTTATTCTCATTATTAATTTTTGAGGCTTTTACCTCTTTCATTAAATGTTTGCCCTATAATTCCATTTAATGGTTGTTGTTACTTTCTAAAAACATTAGCAATCTGTTGAGTATTTACAATATTGTTCTGTTATTACAAAAATTGTAGTAGATCTAATACTGCAAAAAAGATTTAATGTTTACATGGAAATACATTGAGAAGTAGAGCTCAGCATATTAACTTGTTTGTCCTGAGATGTCAGTTTGCCAGCTGGTTAGGTGAATGGCTTGAAACAACCTGGGAGAAACAAGTTTGGCAATATTATAGAAGTAACTTTTAGAATAAAAGATAATCTGTATTCTATCCTAACAAAAGAGATAAAATGGAATTAGCCATTGGAGAAAGGTTTTATTGCTTGAATTTCTTTTACAAAATTTTATTTAATTCTGGCTTCTAGAACACCAGAAAAATCAGATTTCCTAATGGGTACCTACTTCCTAAAAATCACATGTTTCATATCACAGTGATGAATTCAAAGATATTCAACTACAATATTTTGAAATGAAAATTATATCTTTATTACTCTGAAACCAGATGATAATCAGAAATTTGCAGTCACATGTTATATTTGGTAGATATTTTTACTTTCAGCATCCGAGTTTTTATTCAGTATAAAGTTTGTTCTAGAACTAGGCAAACCGAGATATCTAAGATAAGGAACCTAACCTCCAGTGAAGACCTATTTAAGGAGAAAAAAAAAAGGCATAAAATAACAAAACTACCTAGCATATTATATAGTGAGTCTAAAGAGAATGATATAAAAAGATATGCTACAGGAACTCTGGAGGTGAGATTTTGGAGTAACCTGAAAAAGCTTCATGAAAGAACTGGGAAACAGTCTGGAAACAGTGGATGTTGGAAACATCAGTGTCAGAACAGTGAAGGCATTCCAAGCAGATGTGCAAACGCATATGGAATGTTATAGTGAAGAGCATACATATATGATGGGAGGTGTAGTCTCATCAAGGAGATTACTAGATGTTTAAAGAGTTAACATATTCTTTGGTGGGTAGAAGAGTTGGGATGCTACATATTTGTTCTACCTTTTTTGCTATTAATAGTGTACTGTTGATTAATTATAGTATAGCTATTCAGCTTGGTAAATTTTAGTCTTATCATTTTGTTGGGAAAGCATTCATATTATGAAGGGAGATTGGTAACTATTCTGTTAGAATAGATATGTTAGAAAATTAAAAATAAATAGGTAAGTAGATGGGTCTCATTTTTGCTATAATTGGCTCCTAGGAGTGCACATAATAAGGTGTTTTAGGTTTTCTTTGTTGAAAATGTTTTGGTACATTTTTGGTACCAAAAATTTACACTAATATTTAGAGTGATTTGCAAAGAATTTTTTAAATTGCTAGCTATTCCATGAATAATATTCTAAAAATGATGTATTCCCCCACAAGAAAGAAAAAAACCCACAATTTCATTACACCAAAAAGTAATTGATTTTTTATTAATCCATATTCTCAGTCTTTACTCATTTATATATAATCTATTTTTATCATAGTAACAATTTTGCTTCTTTTCCAGTTAAAATCACATATAGACATAATTTTTAAACTTTGCCAACAGACTTCAATAAAAATTTTAGTAAAATTCTGAACTTTTGAAAATAGACAACTCTTTTAAAAACCAAGAATAAACAAGTAAGATTTAGGGCCTCTCTAAAATATTCAGTAATACCTATTAGGCAAACAAATACTGTTCAGCCTGTAGCATGAGGCAGATTCTGTTGACCCCAACTAGGAAATTCAGGGAAATTATAGGAGTTAGTAAACCACACTAACATCTGTAGATGATATTTACTATTCTGTGCCATAGTCCTTACACAACTATAATTAGCCCTACATCTGTTGCAAACATTTTTGTATGCTGTTTCTAAGAATTCTAATAATATGTGAATCACCTAAAGGAAAATGAATTTTATGAGAAACTTCATTGTAGTCTTCTAAAATAGGAAAGCCTTGCAAGAAAACTGATGATATTAGAAGCTAGGATTCAAACACTGGTCACCTGCTAGGTACAGGGCTCCATGCCAGGTACTGAAGAAAGATGTATATAAACTGAACATCTTCTCAATCCAGAAGTAACTTGGATCTAGTGGGTGAGACTGGCATGACATAACTATAACATAAGCACCCCTATCCCACTAGATCATGAGGTATATAAATACTCCGGGAACATAGAAAGGTGAAATGATTTCCAGCTATGTGTTTGACAAAAGAAGGACATTTGCAGTGGCCCTTGATAAATAGGTAGCTTTAAAATATATATGAAAAAAAAGTCCATGAAATCTATTAACAAGAAGAGAATAAACTCTCAATTGTCTGAGATGTTTTAGCCCACCTGAAATGTGATCCATTGAACTCTAATCACCTAACGTGGTCGTATCTAATAAAGGATTCCATTATTAGATAAATTTAGGAGAAATTCTGCAGTATATCTGAGTGTGAAGGATAGTGCATATACATTTTAAGTAATCAATGAGTAATTACAATGTAGGTAAAGAATTTATAGATCTAGAAAGCATGGGATATAATTTACGTACCCTTGAATACTTGCTTCTGTTTAAATATTCACCTGTAGTGTTCTTCTATAGTTATTTAACCTTAGCAGTTTCACCTTTTTAGAAAAATGATTTGTCATATTTATGTTGCTTTCTATTTACTTTCTTGTTTTACTAATGCTGTCTTGTTTAGTAAATTTAAAAAAATGCAGAAATGCATTTTATTTTAAAGTTATTCTTTTTCTTTAACATTTAATTCTGATTTTTCTAATTTTTCTTTTTTATTTTTCCATTAGAGTGACCTCAGTTCTGTGGTAATTTGATTTTTTATTATAAATTTATATTCTTACTTACCACTTTTTCTCTCTGACTAATCTTTCTTTACAAAACATAGTGGAAAAACAAAGTTAGTTATGAATAACACCTATTTGACTTCAAAAAGATGTGTATAACTTTTTGTACTTTTTATATTATATTGATTTCTTATTCTATGAGAAAAATAGATCAGAGATTAAATTGTCAAATTGAAACTATTCTCATTTTTAGTGTTTTTCCCTTAGGTGTTTTTTTAAAAAGTCATGTTAACCTTGTTTAAAATAGCTATGGGGTTTTTAACATCCTACTGTAAAATACCCTACTATACTTCAATTCTTGGAGTAATCTAGGTGAAATTTATCTGCAAATGCACTGTGGTTTTAGTTTTAAGTCTGGGTCAGGTAAAGATGGCCCTTTGACAATAGTAAACAGAAGAAAATGAAATTTTCCCAAGTTGGCTAAAATCATTTTCAAATTTTTATTTAATATAAGCAGTATTTGCTTATGCAGTGTTACATTACATATATAATAACAACAGTAACTGCCATAGCATTGAATTCTTAATTTTTCAAATGTCAAATTATTTTATACTAACTGTTCAAACTAACTTAATTTTCCATTATGCTGCTTGTTTTTCTTTTATCTAAAACCTTTCTAAATTTATGCAGAAAATTGCATTTTAAAATTGAAGTGTGGGTCTATGGTTATTTTTAAAGCAATGGATTGATGGGATATATTTATTGTTTTTGTTTTTTTTGAGGAAAAGTAAGAATAATGCTTTTAAATGGTATATTTTAAACAGATATGTCATCGTATTTCTATTTTCATTTTAGAACATGTGCCAAGGACTAAAGAATTTGTTTTATTTTAGATACTAATACATTAGATTATAACTTCATCATTTTATTTTTGCAAAGGATTTTCATTTCCCTGGATTTACTGTTAAAAAAACTTATAAGTGCCAAATTATTTTGGTCATAGTTTGTTTTGTTTCTATATGTATATATATTACTGTGAAACTTTTCAACAAATTAATTCTTGAATATCTTTAGTACATCATTTTTTATATAGGTTAGTTTAAAAAATGAACCAAATTGTGTTATCTTTTAATTACACACACACAAAAATAATAACCAAATAGTATAAAAAGGATGTTTAACATAAACAATCAGGGATTAAAAAATTTTTTAAATGTGCTTATTTAAATTACTCATTGACTGAAATACTGCTGAATAGCATCAGTTTTCAAATCTTCATTAAAGCTACAAAATACCTTTTGTTTTATTTAAAAGTTCTAAGATTGTCAGGTGTAATTCACATATTTTTTAGCCCTAAAAATACATTTAAAATGAAACAAGAAATTACTAATGACCACTAACAAATTGTTTTAATTAAAGTTAAATCCTATAAGATTATATAAAATAGATTATTCTAGTGGATGAAATTTGTGACATTTGTGAATGAAATTTCAGTTAAATATTTTTGGATGTTAATACAAAAAATATTATAGTTATCCCCTATCCATTGTTTACAAATTATCAGTTGACTAACACGACCTTGCCCCTGTTAATTATGTTAGGATGAAGAGTTCTTTTCTTGCATTAATTATGATAACTTTGATTTGCAGGCATGAACTAATCACATTTGTGATTAATATTTTTTCTTTGTATAGATCAGATATTTTTTTGAGGTTAATATTTTAAATACCATCATACTTTGGTGGATATTTTTTTCATATCCTCAGACCGATGAAGTATTTCTCGAAGCCCAGATTCAGAATATTACAACCTCACCCATGTTTATGGAAAAAGTTTCACTGGAACCATCTATCATGTACAACGTAGCAGAATTAAATTCAGTCAACCAAGCTGGAGAATGGTAAATATTAATTATCAAGTGTTTGTTCTTATTTTGAAAAGTATGAACTTTCTAACATCCATTACTCTTGGATGATTTATAATTTGTTTTTAATTAATAGACTTTATTTTTTTTAGAGAACTTTTATGTTCATGGAAAAATTCATCTGAAAGCATAGTTTCCCCATACCTGGGCCCCACTAACAGTGTCCTATTATGTACATCTTGTTTTAATGTGGCACATTTGTTACAGTTGATGAACCAATATTTATACTTATTAACTGAAATCCACAGTTTACATTAGGGCTCATTTTTTGTGTTATACATTCTATGGATTTTAACAAATGTAATGACATGTATTCAACCATTATTGTATTATTCAAAATAGTTTCACTGCTCTAAAAATATTTTGTACTATCTACCTATTCATAAAAATAAAGATCCTAATTGTTTGCATTTGTGTTTTACTCTTTAAATCACTTGTTTTTTGAATTTTTATAATAATTCAGTGAGGTAAATATGGAACCTTTCATTTTATCCTGCAAATGATAAAACTGAGGCATGAGAAGGAATGAAGGAAAAGTTAGAAAGGGTAAGGATGAGGATAAATTTTAAGAAATATTCCTCTCAACATCAAAAGGAGTGGGCTTAGGAATAGGTGATTTAATATTTTGTGAAAATGAAATACATGTCTTTCTATGAGTAATTTAGAAGAAGAAATAAATGTAGGGTTTATATTAATATGGATAAAAGGTAATAGCTGGAGAAAGTACCTGACTTTCTTAATAAAAAATGAAAAGTTTGCTTTTATTTTATTATGGTTAGATACAGAAAAATTCGTAGCCTCCCAGACCCCACTAGGAAAGACAATTTTCCATTCTCTTCCTGATATTTTAGTTCATTGTCAAAATGATTACTTAGTTTATGATGTTATATTTCTCCTTATTCTTAACTATTTTTTTGATAATTATAAAGGAAAGAATACTTAAAGTTGTGATTTCTATTGCATTTTTTTAGTTAATTGATACATATTCAATATTTTAGGTAATATAATGCATTCTATTATAAAGAACCTCAAGATTGTCCACATCAACTGAACAAATTTAAAGAAAAATAAATCCTCTTAGTACAGGTTCTTTTCAATTATGTAGAAACCACTGAACTGGTCTGTTCTAGATTTTTGGATGGTAAATCATTCAGATTTTTGGATGGTAAATCAAAGAGAACAATCACAACCAATGTTTTTCTTTTAAAAGATGCTAGAGAATAATCTCCATCTCTATCTCCATTCCTCTCAGTGTAACTACGTTTGGGACAAGAACATATTTGCAGCCAATGGATACACGCCAGTACTTGTACTGTCTAAAACCGAAGAAGGAGTTTGCAGAAAAAGCAGGCATTATTAAGGGAGTAACAGTAATCGGAAAGTTGGATATAGTGTGGAAAACAAATCTAGGTGAAAGGGGAAGATTACAGACCAGCCAACTTCAAAGAATGGTGAGTCTGGAAAAAACTAGTGGGGGCTTTGGTGTGGGAGTGGTAGGTAGTTAGAACAACTTAAATTTTCCTAGGTCTATCACTGAAAATCAGACCACTATAAAAGGCATTAATATTACTAGAGATAAAAGACTAATAATTTCACTGATCTCTAGGTAGAAAATTGGTATTGAAATTAATGAAGAATGTTCAAATGTTAACTTATCCTTAAAACATTGTTTTTACTTTACCAGACAGAAATTAAAATAATTGCTTATCAATTGTTCCCGTCTATGGTAATTTATACTCACTGTTCATCTGTGTTCCACTATATTGGTTTTTTGGTTTTTTGGTTTTTTTTTTTGCAACGTCTCTTACTACAGTCACATACTCAGTTCATACCTTTTTTTTAAAGATGTTTAAAATCCGAGTCATCTGAAACTCAGAAGGCGAGTCCCACTAAAGTTACCTTATAAGCACTGGTAGGATATTTTATCTGTATTTCTGCTCTGAGAGTAGGGATGGCTACCAGTCTTCTTTTTCTTGTGCTAGTTAGAATATGCTACAGAATCCTCCTTTTGTGCTAAATATTATCTATTCTGATACATTCTAAAATTTACTTTTCTTTTACTGTTTAACAATTTGAAACAAAAATATTATCACGGCCTTTTTATTTTTAAATTACAGTTGATATACAGTATTATATTAGTTTCAGGTGTACAACATAGTGATTAGACATTTATACAACTTACAAAGCAGTCACCGCAATATGTCTAGTATCACTGGACCTATGTTTAAATATAGCAATTAACTATCATCCTGCCATGGCATGTTCCAGACTTTGGTATTTCTATGGTCCATCCCTTCTGATATGTCTTGTGAATAGACATGGTTTTCTTCTTGGATCATTTCAAAGTGATCATCCTCTATTTCTGTTTAGGCAGTAATCTTACCTATTTATAGAGTTATGTATGTATAAGCTACAGTATCTTTGGAAAACATTCCTTTAAGATTCAGACCTCGTGAAGTTTCTTTACTGATAATTACTTGTTAGACTCATTTTAACTCTACTGAACAGAGTAATTATAGCGAAAACAGTCAGGGTCTATAGTGCTGTTTTGCAGGTAGTAGCAGCAAAGAAAGTTAGGATGAAGAACAGTAAAATGACTAAAAAATGTTTTCTCAGAATATCAGCTTGGAGACCCCACAACTGTTGCGTGAATGTATTGGTGTGGTACCGTCATTAAAATGGAAAGGTTTTATAATAGATATTAACTGTGTTGTTTTTTCTTTTAGGCTCCAGGTTATGGAGATGTTAGGTTGTCTTTGGAGGCAATCCCAGATACTGTAAACCTAGAAGAACCTTTTCATATTACCTGTAAAATAACAAACTGCAGGTAATGCCAATGTTTGTGGATGGATGTCTTTTCTTCCTCATCTACCTAAAAGAAAGTTTTAAAATCTTTTAAATAATACTGTCTTCTTTTAAGTTTCCTCTTAATATATAGCCTTCACTGATGTTGATGTTGAACATTGTAAAGTCCTTTATCTGGTAGCTGTATATTACATATTTTTGAGTTCTTACTATATTAGACACTTTCTGTATTTGATTATACTCATGCATCATACCCTATGAGGTAGGTATTATTCACGTTCTATGCAAGAGAAAGCTAACGTAGAGGTTAAGTGACTTATTCAAGGTCAGAGAGCTAGAAAAGATGGAGCCAGAATTTGAAACGAAGTGTATTTGACCTCAAAGCCCATATACTTTTCATTGTTCACACTTCCCTCTTACTTCACATTACTAAAGCATGAACTAGTAGGTTCTTATAGAATAATACATTATAGATTTAATGTAATAAGGTATATTTTTTTGAGCCATGCTATACCTGAGCTGTATCTTTAGTATTAAGAAAGTATAAATTGGTTACGAATTTAATAAAAGGGATAATCATAGATTGGAAAATAGGACTTTGATAATTGAGAGTATTATGTAGCTATTGAGAAGCAAAGAGCACAGGGCTTTGAAGTCAGAAAAACCTAGGGTCAAATCTCAATCCTATCACTTTTGCTACTCCTTCTTTTACTACTTGGTATCTATTATTTGTTGGGGCATTTTGATAATATTGTAATAATGAATCCCAACCCTCATAGTCTGAATGTATAATCCTTTTTAATTCCATATCCATTCCAACCTTACAATATTAGAGGGGGATAGGAAATAGTTATTCTTCAAAATTATAAAAATACCTACTTCCCCTATGAAGCTACCTAGAACCTCCCACACACAGTTAATCACCTTTTTCTCTGTCATAACAAATTTTTTTTAAAATTTATTAGCTTCAATGTATAGTACATTGGTTAGACATTTATATAGTTTATAAAATGATCCCCCTAATTGCTCTTTCTCTTCTCTGGCTCTCTGCCTAGCCATTATATTAATGCTAACTGCATTCCCTATGCTATGCTCCCCATCCCTGTGACCACCTATCAACCACTAATTTGTACTTCTTAAGCCTTTGCCCCATTCTCCTAGCCCCTCGAAACCCTCCCCTCTGTCCGTCACCAGATTGTCCTCTGTATTTGTGAGTCTGATTTGTCTGACTTATTCCACTTAGTATAATAACCTCTAGGTCCATCCATGTCATTGCAAATGGTAGGATTTCATTTTTTTAAAAGCTGCATAATATTCCATTGTATATATGAACCATAACTTCTTTACCCAATCACCTGTCAATGGGCATTTAGGTTGCTTCCACATCTTGGCTATTATAAATTGTGCTGCCATGAACATAGGAGTGCATAGATCTTTACGAATTATTGTTTTGGTTTTCTTGGGATAAAAACCCAGAAGTGCAATTGCTGGGTCAAAAGGTAGATCCATTTTTAACTTTTTGAGAACTCACCAGACTTTTTTCCATATTGGCTGTACCAGTTTGCAATTCCACCAACAGTATATGAGGGTTCTCTTTTCTCCACATCCTCACCAACACTTGTTCTTCGATTTATGATGACAGCCATTCTGACAGGTGTGAGGTGATATCTTTTTGTGGTTTTAATTTGCATTTCTCTGATGATTAGTAATCTTGAGCACTTTTTGTATGTCTATTGGCCATCTGTATTTCTTCTTTGGAGAAGTATCTGTTCAGGTCTTCGGCCCATTGTTTAATTGGATTTTTTTGTTGTTGAGTCATAGCAAATTTTAATATAGTTTTTTAGTGACACTCACATATTGCTACGATTATTAGTCCCTTCCTCACTAGATTATGAATTATTCAGGAGAAGGGATCATGTCTTAACCCTGCATTGTAAATACAGTGCCTGCCACATCATAGGAGCTCAGCGAACATCACACACAGGGTAAAGACCCTGTGCGTTTACGGTCTGCTTTTGGATTTTTTTATTTTGAGTTCTCTGAGGTACAACAAATCAGTTATTGACCAAGTGACAAAGTGCTGTAAAAAGTAAATTCAGTTTCTTTTGGTGTTCACTTTTAACTTTTGGTGATTCAAATAAGTTTCTTTTCCAAAAAGCACTTGTTTCTTAGATCTTCAGTTTCCTCATCTATAAAAATGGGATTTACCTCATGTCCCAACACACACACACACATTTAACATACCTACTGGATTTTTGCAAAATGTAATGAGAAAATTCATGTAGTGCATCTAACTTGGTCTGTGCCACATAGTGGGCATTTCAAATTTTTGTTGGGGAGACATAGACATATAATAGCTAAATATCATTAAATCATTATGTCTAAAAATCAATAAATTTAAAGTTAAAATTTAAATAAGTATTTTAACATATGCAGCCAATTCTGAGAGAAAAAAACTAAAAGACTTGAAAGTAGTCCTGAATTGTGGTAGAGTAAGACTATTTTTCATTATGACCTTTGTTGTTTTTTTTTAATAATGCAGATTTACAAGTAAAAGGTTTTTTTAACTTAATATGTTTAAGCCGATATTTTAATTATTAAGGTGATATGAATTATAAGCAGAAGCAAGCTTTTCATGTTAACACAACAAACTGAATAGTATTTACTTCTCATGAACCTTGTCAGTCATTTCCTATGTTATCTGCATGGTAAAGAAACATTAAACAGCAAAAGCTGGACCAGACTTAGTTCATCGTTCTCTTTCCTGTGGAATATCTAACAGAAATAGGAAGAATGCATAGCAACCAGATTAGACACAGATGTCTGGAAGTCTCCCAGAGAAATGGCAAAGCTGTTAACAGATCAGCAGCAGGGAGCCAGTGTTCAGTAATAGAATCAGAAGGCCAACATCCAGACAGGCAAATTAGTCTCAGTGCCACTTTAAACCCTAGGAGATGCCATCTCCTTTTATTCTCCTGATTCTTAAGTGAAATAAAAATATTTTCATTTCTGTTTCTGGCTTCTATTCTTCTGGACACCAAGAAAACAAATTCACTGACAATATTGGAATACTCAGGTACTTCTTTGTGAAAGGAACAAGATTTATTCCTGTTTTTCTGATTCCTCCAGCAGTGAAAGGACTATGGATCTGGTTTTGGAAATGTGCAATACCAATTCCATCCACTGGTGCGGCATTTCAGGACGACAGCTTGGAAAGTTACATCCAAGTTCCTCTCTCTGCCTTGCCCTTACTCTACTGTCTTCAGTACAGGGACTGCAAGTATGCTCTCTTTTTAATAAATTCAGTATTTGGGGGCTATTAACCCATAGTCATGTACTATATCTATATTTTCTCTGGTAATTACCAATGAATGAAAACTTAGGCCTGTATCTTTCTCTCAATAGAGCATCTCCGGCTTAAGACTAACCGACACATTTTTAAAGAGAACATATGAATACGATGACATCGCACAAGTCTGTGTGGTATCTTCGGCAATTAAAGTGGAAAGCTGAAGAATATTTCCAATGTTATGCTGTTCATTAAGTTTCAACTGAACTTTCTGTATTTTTGTTACCTTTGTAAAATGATCAACAGCAAAATAAGTATGTATTATTTAAATTTCCTTCCTGTAAAAGTTAAAATATTAAATATTTGTTTTAAAAAGAACCATCTACTGATTTTATCTTGTGAGTTTTATTCTAAATGAACATTTGCACATTTCATACCCATATTCTATCTTGTTTCATTTAAATGACCATTGGACTTTGTTCTCCAAAAAGCTCTAGAGTTGAGGCCATTTGTCCCTAACCAAGTATCTGGAACAGGGGTCAGCAAAATTTTTATGTAAAGGGCCATATACTAAATATTTTCGGCTTTGCAGGCCATGTAGTTTCTGTTTAAAATACTTCACTCTGCTTTTGTAGTATGAGAGCAGCCAGTAGACAAAAAGAGCACAGTGGCGTTTACAAATCCAGGCGTCTGGTCTGCGGGCCATTGTTTGCTGATCTGATCTAGAAGATACAGTTGTTTCTTAAAACTTTAGAATTCTTATAATACTTTATTTAGAAATGTTTCAATTAACCCCAGATTTTTTTCCTAGTTCCTCAGGCAACAGAAAAAGTTTGTTTAGAACAGCTGGGATAGTCCTCATGTAATCTTATAGTTGCTAACACAATATGTCTAGCTGTTTTCAAAATTATTGTATTGGTATGTGCCTTTGTTTGTGTATACATACAATCCCATACACCTAAGTTTCAATTACAGCAGATCAGAACTGGTTTTTTTTCCTTAGATTGTTGATTACTCTGTTAACTTTTAACAAAGAAGCCTGATAATTTTCTAATTCTACGTCCATTAAAAAAATAAGCCATTTATTTTCATAGGCATATTTGAAGGATTTCTAGCTTCTGGTATTTTATTTTGAACTCTAAATCATGTATTAATATTATTAAACTTTCTATCTCTGCATATAATTACACTAATTTACTTATGCCATGAACAAACAGTGAGAAAATTAAGATTATAAACAACTTTGCAACATGAATGTACTACAAGTTTCAATATTTTGTCAAGAAAACAAAAGGTTATGCTGTTAAATAAAAACTTAATTTGGTAAGTCGGAACTCAAGGGTGTATATACAATTGCTTAAATGTAAGAGTACATTAAGTCTAATACAAAAATTGGTTTTTCTTAAATGCATAATTATTTGCAATGACAAATTGGTCCAAAATGAAAGTCCAAGAAGTGTAAAATATCTGTCTGTCTTCCAAAAAGACTAAGATTAATTAAATGATGAATAAGATTTTATAGCTGCTATTCTGGGTACTTTGTTTTTTAAGCATCTCTTCATGACTGAACCTTCTATTTACTCATTTCCAATTTAAAAAGTAACATATAATGGTCACTTGAAATCTGCTACATAATTTGATTTAATTACAAAGTTTTTATAAGCAATAATCTAGACACATGTTCATTTTTTAAGTAAAGGTTAGATAATGTCATCTTAGAAAGGACCTGTTTAAACCATATTACAAAAATTAGATAAACAATTTGGTACATTAAATGAAAATGTCATTTGCATAAAAAGGACTTTTTAAGTTTAACATAGCATAACAGCTACAACTACTACAATGAAATGTGGTTAGTGGAAGTCAATCATTCCTATGTAAAATGAATATAAAGATTTACTTTAATGCCTTCTTGTTCCAGACAAGCAAGAATACGATTTGGGGCATTCCTTATCATTTTAAGAGTAGCTAGCACAATCCAACTACACAAAACTTTCTTAAAATGCAGTGATTCCAAAGTAATGAATGTACTCGATGAGCAAAAAATGGTTTGAATCCAATGGAAATCCGGGTGAGTGGACAGGTATCATCTAGAATGAATTTGTTATGGGTGGATATATTAGCAAAGAAACAAACTGGAAAGGTAAAAAGGAATAAATACACCAATTCTCATTACTTGTAAAATGAATGGCTACCTTCACAACAGATACTAGCAAATCGAGACATTGTTTTAAAGTGTTTTTTTTCTTATAATGTCTTTGATTTTGGTATTAGAGTAATAAGTATATAAAATGAGTTGGGAAGTGTTTCCTCCTATTTCCTAAAAAAGATTATACAGAATTAATATTATTTTTCCATTAAGTGTTAGGTAGAATTTCCCCATTGAAATCATTTGTGGTTATAGTTTTCTTTTCTGGAGGATATCTATTTCTTCAGTGAGCTCTGGTAGTTGTATCTTACAAGAAATGCCTATTTCCTCAATGAGTTTTGTTTCATCAAGTTGTTAAATATATGGACCTAGAGTTGGTTGTAGTATTTTCTAAAGATCCTTTTAATATCTACAGTGTCTGCAATGGTATCTCCTCTTTCTCTTCTGATACGGTTGATTTATATTTTCTCTATTTTCCTAGTCAGTGAGTTAGAGGCTTACCAGTTTTATCAATCTGAAAACATTTTTAATGCATTCAAGATAGTTATGGTAGAAACTTTCTTATTCAACATTGGATAAGAATGACTATTTTTTAATTAAGGATTAACTTCATTTTTTCATCATAATCACCACTTTCGTGTAATTAGTTAGTACTTCATTCTATATAAAACTTGAACACTATGAGCTGAATTTAATTTATGAAAAATTAAGTTGGTTTAGGTGAAATACAAGAGATTTAATTCAGAGGGCCTAAAATTTAAGTCCTGCTCTTCTCTGGCCAGAACTATAGGTTCATAGAGGTCTTTGTTGTAGCCTGAGCCCAGGCAGATTAGGTATTTTCTGGTCTTACTGAGGAGAAATCTCTAAGCTAGTGCTGCTCTAAATTAGAGTCCTTGAATCTATATGAGAACCACATGGTGTACTCTTTAAATGGCAATTCCTTATTATAGGACCTACTAAATAAAAATTGAAAGTATGGTCCTGAATCTGCATTTTTAACAAATTCTCCAGGTGATTCTTACAATGAAATTATAGAACCATTGGTCTAATCTCACAAAGGGAAAGAAAGGAAAAGTTGCTTTTTAAACATCAAGATAACAATCTTTTGAGAATAGTTATAGTAAGGCCCTAATCATCAGTATTACTAATTTAATATTACTTTATTTTTCAGTTTTCTCTCACACTTGTGAAATCTTGCATGTCTGCCTAACTTAACAAATTATATAATTCACAAACAAAAGTAATTCCAGTTGGAATTAGAACGGTCTCATCCATCACTCTAGAGCCATGCCATTAATACCTAACAATGCCACTTCTCTTCACCAACTAACATATATTTTAATCTCAATATATAATATTTTAAGCCCCCATTATGTTTAGGTTGCATCAAATTAAGGTTAAGCATAAAAGCAACATGCCAAACCAAATTATAGCAGAGGATTACATGAACAAGCATTGTTAGTGATAGATGCTTTTTGTAATCCATAAATAATTACTGAGTTTAAAAAAAAAAAGTGTTTATGGGTACATAATTAAACACCACTTAGAAAATCCTTAAGTCAAGAGCCAAGTCATAGGCTTACTTAAATATATATATATTTGAGAGTTTCCATGGTAAGGTCACCACTGGAAAAATTGTGCTAGTTAAACCGAATAGTTACACAACTGACCTAGCAGTACCATTAAGGATTTCTAAATGTATTTTATTCTGCATTTAGCATAATTGGCCATGCTAATGTTATCAATACAAAACTGCAGGCAAGATAAGTTAAGAACTATGCAGAAAACCTGAGCATCCTACCTACCTTCAATTTTTACACAGTCACAGCATCTATTTATTCTTTTCAAAACAGCCCTTCCACCAAATGCTGCTTTCCACCAGATCCTAGGATTCCCTGTCACACATCAGAACAAGCAGCATTACTGATAGTACTGGCCTCTATGATATCTATTCATTACTGATAGCATTATTGAAGCTAAACCTAGATAACAAATTTCTCTCCAGCCATTCTGGCAAGTACATTTCTTCTAACCCAGCATGAGAAACCTTTCCTCTTAGTCATCCTCCCCTTTCAAAAGTCTGCTTAAGGGAATTCGGAGCTAGAGAACTCACCAACTAACGGCCTTACTGTTCAATATACCCTGCTATTAAGTCTAATGTACAAACATGATGATGATTTGAAAATGGTACCCTGTCCAGTGTGTACTGGCACTTAACAAGGCTACTGATCATTCATTTACAAAGGTGTTATATTATGTTCAAGTCTGTGATAAACTTATTGTCTAGACAGATTTATTCTTTAGGTTTTTTGTTTTTGTTTTTTGGCCACTATCTATAGCAAACGCTTCAGAGCCATAACCATTTGCATTCTGGGCTAGGGTCCTCGGTCAAGTCAGGAATGGTCTTCGGTGCTGCTGCTGAATGATCTGCTCCGGATGTGATTTCTCAGTTGTTCTATAAGTTCAGGATTCTGTTGCTGTATCTGCTGAGCAAACTGTTGTCCCCTGTAAGTAAAGAGGCAAAGTGGCATGAATTAGGGAATTCCCAGCCACACCATACTCATGCAAAAAGAACTGCAATGGATGTGGGTACTACCTAAGGGGAACTTCTATAAAAACAAGTTTTAGCATCACAACTTTAGTATCTGTAAGTTTACCAGTGCCCCTATATAGCATTGTTACAGGGCATTGCTCTTTTTAAGAAATGAAACACCCAAGCTAAAGAGTGAGTTCTTGAATTGGGTGAAATCCACTCCCTCTAGTGCTTAACTATGAATAAACAAAGGGCTAAAAAATATATATGCTTTTATTGTGTGTGCTCAAACATAATGCAAGGTATTTGCTCTTATAGTTAAGACTTAATAGTCTCTCAGATGACACGTGTCACACTCATTTTGGGATATGTACATAAGTCATGAACAGAACTGATTTCTAAAAAGGTAAAGATATTTAATATAAATTCCTTATGTGTGCTTTCTCAGTTGCAAGTGTTAGACATCGCTATAATCATGCCACTTAAATTTATCACTCTAAAAATGCAATATTGCAAATGAGGTAACATGGTCGTGACCACAAAGAACAAATGGTACTTGTGGCTTCATATAAAATTTTCAGTGACAGCATCACAGACAGATTCAAAAAGCAACCAAGCTCTCTTTCCTCTCGATCATGGACAGGCCATCCAAACTGAGGAAGACTCAGAAACTTCGGGGCCATGTGAGCCACGGCCAGGGCCGCATCAGCAAGCACCGGAACCCCCCGGGAGGCCGAGGTAATGCTGTGGCACACATCACTGCAGGTCCAACTTCGACAGATATCGCCCAGGTTACTTTGGGAAAGCTGGTGTGAGGCATTACCACTTAAGGTAGGACCAGAGCTTCTGCCCAACTGTCACCCTTGATAAACTGTGGACCTTGGTCAGTGAGCAGACAGGCGTAAATGTTGCCAAAAATAAGACCAAAGCTGCTCCTATCATTGATGAGGTGCGATCTGGCTACTACAAAGTTTTGGTGAAGGGAAAGCTCCCAAAGCAGCCTGTCATAGAGAAGGCCAAATTCCTCAGTAGAAGAGCTGAGGAGATTAAGGGTGTGTGTGTATGGAAGAGGTGGGCTTTGTCCTAGTAGCTTGAAACCACATGGAGGGACGTTCATTAAATGCTCACATTTAATGAACTTAATGTGTTAAAAAAAAAAAAAAAATTCAAAAAGCAGTGTATCTGAAGCAACTTAGATGAAAGTGAAGGTAATGAGAAGATACAAGGAATTCTTTTAGTGATAACATGCACTGAAAAAGTCTGAATAAAATAGTTTCCTAAATTGAACATTAATACATCTAACAATTTTTAAATATACATGTACTTAATGCATACTTTAAGTAGCTATTTGACCTTCATCTCAATCCTTGAGTATCTATTCAAATCTGTCAAAGAACTTTTTCTTGGATCCAAATCTTCTATATTCTTGCCCTTCAGTCTGAAAATCATAACTTATAAACTTCTTTTACATTTAATAACTAGTGAGGCCACTGATACTAACAGTAAAAGATAAAAGTTAAAAAAGAACGCCCTGGTCCCTTCACCTTAGAGACAGTGTAAAACATAAAATACTTTTATACTATTTCTATTTTAAGTAACACTTACGCTTGGATAAGGCTAGACAGGTCAGTTAAGCCCCCAACTCCAGCAGCAGGTCCCCCAATGGCATTTGTCATCATTCCTGACATTCTAGAATAGGCAAGAGATATATCACTGGATTGGCAAATATTCTTAACAAGTAAGAAACTAGCCAAGGACAAGTCAGTTAAATATACCTACATTGTGTAGAAGGTCAAGCCAAATGTGTGTGGCTTTAAGTTTCAATTGACTGGCATTCAAGGCAGTTTTATCATTTTGGAGAAGATGTGCTTAACTTAGGAGCTTGGCAAGTGGAAGGGGGAAAATGTAATACTCTCTTTCTATATACTTACAGCTGTTGAACTTGAGGATTCTGCATTAAACTTGCTGCCTGGAATTGAAAAATGGCATCTCTCATTAAAGGTAGTTAATATTTAGGGAACTTGAATAAAGATTTTTTTAAAAAACAAGAATGAAAGCTAAGCCATGTATGTACTAACATTTGAAGAGTTTAAGTGTGCTATACAAAGTCATTGGGAATATAAAAATGATATTAGAAAAAATGGCATTTAAAATACATTGCGTCTACGGCCATACCACCCTGAACACGCCCAATCCTGTCTGATCTCGGAAGTTAAGCAGGGTTGGGCCTGATTAGTACTTGGATGGGAGATCACCTAGGAAGACCAGGAGGCAAAAAAAAAAAAAAAAAAAATACATTGCAAGGACAGAGAGGCTACAAGTAACACTATAAACTAAAGATATTGACAGCAGTATACTGATTACTACTGATAAGATAAATAAAGCCAAAAGGAGAAAGAGAAACTTTGAGTATAATTAAAGAATCCCCTACACTTGAGAGAGTCCACTTCAAAAGAGTACTACCGTAAGAGATGTGATCCTGCCCCATGAGGCTTAGTTTCAATCCTTCCCATAATTAAGAGGAAAGGAAATTGTATTTATATGCACATAAACTTTTGAAACTTTCCATTTTGAAAGCATAAACAATTTTTTTTTGCCTCAAATTGGTAGTCGACAATATCACATAAAATTTATATTTAGTTTAAATCTTTGTAGACAGTAGTAACTCCAATAGCTGTCTCCAAAAATCCTCTTTTAATCTCTGTCAACTTGACTCTATTTTTTTTAAGTTACACAATATTTTTTAACCCCTGCCTTTTGCAGCTCATAGATGGTAGTCTTACACCTTACTTTGTATCTTGAGGGCTAAGCTGAATCAGAAACTAGAAGAAATCTAATTTTTACATCCTGCTACAATAAGAGCACAACCTGAGGCCTGGAAATGAGCAACAATGTTCAAAAATGTCATAAAACCTACAGAGAGACATATATTTGTTGGTGTTTAGGTAGAAAGACCAACTTTGATTGACCTCAATACTAAGACTCAAGGAGAGTTACTGAATTACTTGCAAGTTAGTCAAATGATTGTTTCTCTGGTAATAAAAACAAGTGGTAGCTTTTTCAACACCCCATTTAGGGTCAGTGATTCAAAAATTAACTACTACTACAAAAACTTCAACTAACATTTTTAAACTACCAATTGCTACAATTCTGCCGATTGTTCAAAAGACTTCTTTATCTTACTAGGAATGAGCCATCTGTACATTTCAATTCAACTGAAGATTTAGTGGATGCCAGACATTTTTTAAGGAAGCAAAGATGAATAAGAAGCAGGACCGCACTCAGCCAGAGGTATAAAGTCACCCAAGGAGCTTTATATGCCCAGGAAACATCCCTGACCTATTAGATCAGAGTTTCCACATACTGGAAGAGAGCATGTGTGTTTTCAAAAAGACCTATAAGTGAATTTGTTGTTCTGAAGGATGAAGTACATATATATAAGAATTACACTAAAAGTTCAAATAAACTCAAGATAGAAAGGAAGCAGACAGTGCTGAGAGGAGAGCTTAGAGAACCACGATAGCCCAAATCCTCAGATCTCAATTATTAGACATTTTCCTAGGGCCATTTTCAAAGTAAGAGAGTGGTTTCTAACCTCTTGTAGATTTGCAGACCCCTATGCCAATCTGACAAAAATATAGTTCTCTCCCTAGAAATATGCACATATTGACAGGTACACAAATTTTTACATGTAATTTCAGGGAATCCACGGGCTTCTTGAAGTCCATCCATGGCTTTCTCACAAACAGGTATATGGGCAGGTTAAAAACCTTAGCTATGACATTACGTCACCACTCTGTTACCACCACCACAAAATCTCCCTTAGTTATTTCTAAAAAGTTTTGGAATTATATAGCTTTATGGAAAAAAGAGCAGAAAAGGAAATGTACTCACCATACTAATGAAGGCCGGATTATTTATTAAACTAGCCATGTCAAAGCTCAATCCAGTTCCTGTCTGTAAAACAATTATATCTGATCATTATTCTAACCACTACAATTTTATTACAATAAATTGTGAATAACAAAATATTTCACTCATTTGGCATTAATGACTTACAGGACTGGATACTTCTCTTAACTTCTGTTCTGCTATTTTCAGATTTGACTTATAGGAATCATTTTCAGGGTCAAGATCTAATGCCTTTTGATAACTTGTAACTGCTTCTTCAAATTTATTCATGGCAGTGAGGGCCAGCCTGAAAAGAATATAAGAGTATAAGATATATGATTGAAGAATATCAGGACATCATAAATGTAGTCAAACATCTGTACTGGTATTCAATTCAAGTCCAGATTATACCTAATTTATTCATTATACTGTGATTCACAGAAATAGCACTAAAATTCCTTCTAATTCCAAGATTCTGTTAAGTCTGAACTCTTTCTATCCTGCTTGCTGACAACCTTGACTTGTCTTACATTAACCATATACTTAATGCTTAGAAATAAACCTTACCTACCCTTCCATTTTTAAGCCAAATATGTGAAGTAATTTGCTTTATGAATAACTAAGCTCTACAAAGATATGAGCCGACCAACAATCTTGTGGTCATATACCTCTATGATGCTAAAACCATTTTAAAGACTCTGAACTAGATTTGTGCTTTACAACGTCACACTTTCTTCCTACTTCCTACAGAGACGTAAGTCACAATATCAATGTACCATAAAAATAAAAGTGATTGTGGGGTATCAGCTGACTGGGGTATCACATGAATAAGACGTGTTAGTTGTTAAATAGGTACAAATAGCTTCCTTTACAACTTAAATAACGCATTATCTCAGTCTAGAATGAGTTATTAAATTTTTTATGTTTTCCTCTACCTAGTTAGAATTTATTTATTGGAAAATTACTTAAGAACTAAACGATAATGGTATATATGGAGAGATAGTATTGAGGTTTTTTTATTTGCTCTAGGTTTGTTTTTAACAAATTACTCCAATTCTTTCTTGGTTGACTTACCTCACATCTCAATAAAATATAGTACCTAACTACAGAAAAATTTCCAGACCCTAATTTGTTTTCTACTAGTCAACCATGAAAGATATTTCAATCAGAGTCCTCAATTAAATATTTATTGAAACCTTATTGTGCACCAGGCACTATTTTAGATTCCCCAAGGAAAAAGGTAAAGTTCTTGAGTTGAAGAGAATGTCATTCTACCCCGCAAAGACAAGCAATAAATATGCAAATAAAAGAGTAATGTTAAAGAGAATGAATAGGGGAGCTGCTCAAAGGCAACACATTGAAAAGACCTGAAAGATGAGAAGAAACAGTCATATGAAAATCAGGGCAGGAGCATTCTAAATAGAAACAGCAGTAAGCACAAAGCCCCTGAGAATGATGCAAAGTTGGTATGCTTAAGGAACAGGACAAAGGATGAGGAGGAGGGAGCACAGAAAATAAAGTATGGAAAGAGACTACAACAGGGAGTAATCAGATGCCAGATTATATAGGACCATGGTTTGGAGTCTGGATTTTATTCTGGTTGCAATGGGGTGACAAGATCCAATTTATCATTTACAAAGCTCTCTTTAGCTTCTCTGCAGAGGATGGAGATGGGGGGGGGGGGGGGCAGCAGGAGTGGAGGACCGGTTAGGAAGTTATTATAGTATAGCCTAGGTAAGAGTTACTAATTTGGACTAGGGTTATAAACCAGATAGCAATCAGTGCTTGAATTCAAAATATAAGTAGAAACTTTTATCTTGACAGGACTTGCTGATAGATTAGATGTGTCAGGTATAATACCGAAGGACTTTTTTTTTTCATTTTTAAAAATTTATTTAAATTAGTTTCAAGTATACAGTACATTGGTTAGACATCTATATAGTTCATAAAATGATCCCCCCAGTTGCTCCCTCCCTCCCCTGGCCCTCCACCTAGCCATCATACTAATGCTAACTGCATTCCCTCCTCTGCCCTGCTCCCCATCCCTGTGACCAACTATCAACTACTAATTGTACTTCTTTAACTGAATGAAAGATGTTTTAACTTGAACACTGGCAGGTGAATGATAGTAACATTTACTGAGATGGGAAAGATTTAAGAAGGGAATGAAAGTACTGTTTGGGACATGTTAAGTTTAAAATATCTATTAAATATATAAATGGAAATAAAAAGTCGAATATGAGTATGGCATTCAGACATATAACTTAAGACATATAGTAACTTAAGAGATCTATCAACATAACAATTGATTCTCATTATTCAGAGTAGTTATGTTCTATAAAGCCACTGTAAATACTAATTAAGCAAATGCTAAACAATTGCTCCCAGGGGAAATATAAGGTTAGGTTCCCATGAGGCTCTGATCACATTTGTCAACCAATCAATACATAACCTTGTTTTATGTGTTTCTGCTTAAAGAAACCTTATTTAATACATAGTATTGATTCATTAGCATTGAACTCACAGCCAACAGCACTTACTCATGCCTGAACAAAACATCTAATGTGTATTTTTTCATAAAGCGCATTATAGCCTTCTTGCACTTAAGAACACTGGAAATAGTTCATTCTACTTTTGGGTCCATTGTAAACAGGGGAAAGGCCACAAAAATGCATATATATAATATGCATATGCACATATATGTAAAATTCATATATATATATGGCACTAAATAAACTGCAAAAATGACACTCGTTTCAGCATGAGAGCTGAAACAAAAAGGCAGGGCATCACCTTAGACTTCAGCCAAAGTCTTACACATCGAGTGACTCAAATTTTTCACTACACTGTGAATGAACACAAAAGCACAGCGAATATTGATTTGGGGGTTAAAAAAAAATTTTAGCAAGTAAGTGAATTCATAAATACAGAATCCATGAATAAAGAGTATCGGCTATAAATGGAATTTATTTTTTAAGCATTTTATTTTATTAGTTTCAAGTATACAATACATTGGTTAGACATTTATATACTTTGTGAAATAATCCCCCTGATTTCTCTATCACCCCTCTGGCTCTACAGATAGCCATTACATTACTGCTGACTACATTCCCAATGCCCGCACACCCCATCCCTATGACCATCTCTGAACTACTAATTTGTACTTCTTTAACCCTTCGCCCCTTTCTTTCAGCCCCTCAATCTCCCACCCCTCTGACCATCACCAGATTGTCCTCTATATTTGTGAGTGCGTTTTTGATTACTTTGTTCTTTTTGTTCCTTAGATTCTGCATATAAGTGAAATCATATGGTATTTATCTTTCTCTTTCTGATTTATTTCATTCAGCATAATAACCTCTAGATCCATCCATGTCATTGTGAATGGTAGGATTTCATTTTTTATGTCTGAGTAATAGTCCATTGTATATATAAACCATAACTTCTTTATCCAATCATCTGTTGATGGGCATTTAGGTTGTTTCCATGTCTTGGCTATTGTTAATAGTGCTGCTGTGAACAGAGGGGTGCATAGACCTTTAAAAATTAGCGTTTTGGTTATCTTTGGGTAAACACCTAGAAGTGCAATTGCTGGGTCAAAAGGTAGACCCATTTTTAATTTTTTGAAGAAGCTCAGTCTGTTTTCCATAGTAACTGTGCCAATTTGCAATCCCACCAACAGTGTACAGGGGTTCCTTTTTCTCTGCATCCTTGCCAACACTTGTTTTTTGATTTATTGATGATAGCCATTCTGACATGTATGAGGTGATATCTCATTGTGGTTTTAATTTGTATTTCTCTGATGATTAGTGATGTTGAGCATCTTTTTATACGTCTATTGGCCATCTGTTTTTCTTCTTTGAAGAAATATCTATTAAGGTCTTCTGCCCATTTTTTAATTGGATTGTTTGTTTATTTGTCGTTGAGTTGTATGAGTTATTTATATATTTTGGATATTAACCCCTTATCAGATATATCATAAGAGAATATCTTCCTTTTCTCATTCAGTAGGTTGTCTTTTCATTTCGTTGATGTTTTCCTTTGCTGTACAAAAATTTTTTAGTTTGATGTAGACCCATTTATTTTTTCTCATTTTTCCTTTGCCTGAGGAGATATATCCAAAAAGAAGTTACTAGTAGCAATATCGGAGAATTTACTGCCTATGTCTTCTTCTAGAAGTTTTACAGTTTCAGGTCTTATATTTAAGTCTTTAATACATTTTGAGTCTTTCTTGTATATGGTATAAAAAGGTAGTCCAGTTTCATTTTTTGCATGCGTCTGTCCAGTTTTCCCAACAGCATTTATTTAAGAAACTGTCTTTACCCATTGTTTATTCTTGCCTCCTTTGTCATTTAATATATGATGTATGTGGATTTATTTCTGGGCTCTCTATTCTGGTCCATTGATCAATGTATCTGTTTTTATGCTTGTATCATGCTGTTTTAATTAGTGTAGACTTATAGTATACTTTGATATCAGGTAGTTTGATACTTCCAACTTTATTCTTCTTTCTCAAGATTGTGTGGCTATTTAGGATCTCTTATGGTTACATAAAAATTTTTGGATTCTTTGTTCTAGTTCTCTGAATAATGCCATTGGTATTTTGATAGGGATTGCATTGAATCTATAGATTGCTTTGGGTAGAATGACTATTTTAAAGATGTTCATTCTTCCTACCCATGAGTATGATATATGCTTCCATTTATTTGTATCTTCTTCAATTTCTTTTTTCAATGACTTATTATTTTCTAAGAACAGATCTTTCATCTCCTTGGTTAATTTGATTCCTAGGTATTTTATTGTCTTTGATGCAATCATAAATGGGATTATTTTCTTAATTTCTCTTTATGAAAGTTCATCATTGGTATATAAAAATACAACTGATTTGTGAATATTAATTTTGTGTCCTGCTACTTTACTGAATTCATTGATCAGTTCTAAAAGAATCTTTAGGGTTCTCTATATATAGTGTCATGTCATCTGCAAATAAGGACGGTTTTGCTTCTTCCTTTCCAATTGGGATACCTTTTATTTTCGGCTATAGATGGAATTTAAAAACATGGGGCAGGATGAAATCAGAAGAGAGAATAGAGAGACATGGGCAGCAGAGCCGAGGATACAGCCCTGAAGTACACCATTATTTAGAAATGGTAGAGAAGGAAAAACCAATACAGGAGACTAGGAAAGAGCAGCCAGTGAAGTAAAAGGAAAATCTGGAAGCATGGTGTCACAGAAGCCCAAGAAATGAAGTTATTTCAAAAATAAGCTAATCATCCCAAATGCTAAAAGGTAGGTAAGGTGAAGATACAGAACTAAACTTTGGCCTTGACAAATATAGACAACTGGTGACCTTGAACAGAGCTCTCAGATGAGTGATATAGACAAATGCCTTATTAGAGTGCGCTGACAAGAGAATGAGAGATGATGAAGATGAGACAAGTATAGACAACTATCAGAGACTTTGTAGAAAAAGAGAAACTGAGAAATGATGTAGCTAGCTGAAAGAATGATGCAGTGGTTGGTTCTGCATGACCTTTTCACATGCAGTCATTAATACTGTTAGAGACAGGAAAACGTGTTGTAGAAGATAAAGGAAATGATTACAAGTGTAAAGTCCTGGAGAAGATATAAAGGGATGAGATCTAAAGCATAAATGAAGGCAGCAGTCTTAGATGAGAAACCCTCCATTTTAACAGGAGAAAAAGCAGTCTATGCAGACACAATTGAAGGCAGATTGGTGGATTTGGAAGTAGGAAGAGGAGCTACTTTTCTCCTAAATGCATCTATTTTCTCAATTAAGTATAAGGCAATATCATCAGTTGAGCGTCACTATGGAGGGTATAGTGAAATTTGAAGAGAGAAGAGTAGATGTGAAGCAATCAACTCATGAGATTTGTGGCCTTAAACATGAAGTGAGTCTACTCATTATGGCTATATGATTTTCTCCAACAACCAATCATTCATCATACAAATAATCATCTCTCTCCCAAGTCACAGAAATTGCAGTCATTTCCTCCCTCAACATTATATTTATCTTCTTGTTAGTTGAGAGGATATAATATTAAGCAGGAAATTCTAAAGCAAGCCATTAAGAATACCATATCTGGTACAACTTGGCACTACTTTGAACTTACCCCATCCTCCCGTAGGCTTTGCTGTACTTTGAATCGATTGCTATTGCTTTTTCACAATCCTTTATTGCATCCGTGTAGTGACCTAATTTACTCTGAGCAGCAGCCCTAAGAGAAAAAGAAGAGGTTTTTATTATAAGCAGCCTTCAAGGCACTAATTTAGATTTTTAGATTCTAATAAAACTATATTTTCCTTGTCCCAATCTGTATATCACTTCCAGTAAACACCTAAATCAAGCTAAGATAATTCTATAATTAAATGAAAAGAAAACTTGGAAACAAAATTCAGAGAAAATATGCAGGTTGCCTTTCACTGTTTGCTTTGCTATAGAAAAGACAAATACATGAGTCATACTACTGATCTGCATATTTATTGCCTTTTTAATTTGGCCAAACTGAACACTGAAAACACTAGGGATTACTAGGGAGGCATACAGAGTGAATGCTTGCTGTGATTGGCTACTCAGAGTGTTGTGCTGTTATATGATCACTTTACTAGTACGGTTAAGATCATCTAGCAAGTGTAAGTTGAAAAATACTATTTAACTGTGTGCCTAAATCTGGCTGTAAATTAAAGATGGCAATGTATTCCATATACTTAGCATAGATTCCCAGAGCAATTAAAGAATATTTAATCCCTTCCAGGTGACCTCTAAGAAAACTTCCTGGAATAACTGGGACCTGACAGTATAGTGAAGCCATTTACTAACCTTCCACACAATCCTGAGAGTAGATAACTCTGTTTCCCTATAGTAATGCTAGCTTCAACCCTCAAGGCCATAGTAGATAAGTAGAATTTCTGTTCAACACATAATTCCTTCAAACCGACAAGTCCTAAAGTGTCTCCTGCCCCGCATCTCACTACCACTCTATTCTTTCTTCTACAGACTAAATATTTCTACTTTATTCATCCATCTAATATATCTTTTAAGGGCTAGCTAAAGCTTTTCTTGGCATAATAATTGGAGCAGTAATCAAAATCATATTTCTGGCCTCAATTGTGCTTAGATTCCTGGGGGCAGGGGTTGTAGAAAGCTGGCAGGCTATAAAGAAAGGTGGTGATGAGTCCAGTTTTCTGTCAACCTTTCTTCTCAGCATGACTGAGATTGTTACTTCCAAATTAAGATTACAAAATTTGAATAAAATAAAGAGTCTTCTTTGCTTCTGTTTAAAAAAAATTAATGTGAAAGTATAGGATTCAACAAACCTCTTTTGGTAGTTCATGTGAAAAAGAGGTATGGATTTATTTGAATACTCAATACAAACTAACGGTATGACAAAGATGACCATTAAAAGAAGAGATATAGAATGTATCACTTCCAAATAATTAGAAAGAAAAAAATGAAATAAAAATAACTCAATCAATACAATAAAAGGCCGACAGAGAAAGAGAGAGAAAGAGAGGGGGAACAGGAAGGAAAGAAGTCAAAAAAGTAACAGCAGAAAACAATTCAAGTATACAAGTAATCACAAAGTTGCCTAGATAAAAATCAGATTCTCAAGTTGTATACAAAAGATATTACTTAAAATACAATCAACACACAGGCTGGAGTTTAAAGGGCTAGGAAAAAAAAAAAAAAACAATCTGGCAAACTAAAAACCAAGCAAAAGAAAGCTGGTATAGAAACATTAATATCAGATGTAAGTCAAAGAGCATTATTAATGATAGAGAGTCATTATTTATTGATCATCCTTTTTAATTTAATTTTCAGGAAAATATTTACACGGCTCAGAAGTCAAACCTATATTAAAAGTCTCATCCTATATAAGATTGGTGGGAATGGAGTAGACTTCAAAAAGGATGAAAAAGCAAACTTTCAAACTGAAGAACACAGAAACAAATGATCCTGTCTATCAAAAAGAAAGAATTCAAGTTATTTTCAAGCACAATGTTCTGAGTATATATCCTGAATGAGATGAATTCTAAGGACAAAAATGTGCTAAGAAATTCTGAAGTTTGCTTAGCAGACTTACTAGTGTTGTAATATTGGTGTTTTAATACCTACTGAGGGATGTCGAAGGATAGAGCTAATGAGTGAATATACTAGTGGTGTTGGAAAGCAAGGTTTTTGCTCTAGGCGAGAAAAGATACAAATGTAAAATGGGGGAAGTAAGGGAAATCTCTGTGACAGTGGAATGTGAATTGAAGGTATCTGTATAAATTGATGACTTTTCAAAACACTCTATTTCCTAGCTCTGTCCACTGAAAAGACCTAGAAGCAAAACACTTCAGTACCAATGATCATCTCATGCAACTAGATCTTGGTTTCTAAATACCATTCTCAATTAAAAAAAAAATAGGGGATCTTTGTAGAAATAGCTGAGCCCACATCTAAGGCAAAAAAGTACAAAGCAAATCTGGGATATTTTGTTGTCTTAGAAAGCAAGACTGTTCAAAACCAAATGAAGTTATATTAAAGCACATACAGCCAGTTTAAAGGAGCTCCCACTAGCCAACTATGAAATAATTTAAGTATGAAAATTATATAGTAATTTATTATAACACATTGACTAGTGATTTTTTTTTTTAATTCATGAGTCCGTAATTATACTCGAAAAAGTTGGGTGAGAGGGAAGGAGTAGGAAAGCGGAAAAGGAGAGAAAGCTCTTCTTTACAGAAATAGATGAGGAAATATATGTAAAGGAAATGGCAAGATTAAAAAATCATTTTGTAACCATCAATGTATTCAGGGAAAGATCATGAACAGATGATAAAACATTGAATATAAGATTGCTGGTAAACAGGATATTCACATGATCCGATCCCACAGATTATTTTTAATTACAAGAGGAATAATAGAAATGGTGATCACCACCCTAAGATATCAAACTTAGAAACACCATTAATGGGACAGCCTGAAAATATGTGCCTCTTAATATAATGCAATTTATGGTACACATAATCATTTATAAAGGTTTTATACCAAAATTTAACCTAAATTTAATCATGTGGAAGTAACACACAGATCTAGAATACAGCACATTCTATAAGATCATTGGCCTGAACTCTTCAAAAAAGTCTATGGCATGAAAAACAATCAATCATAAAAGGCAGAGATATTTTCTAGATGAAAAGGGACTAAAATGACATAGCAACATGCAATTCATGAACGTTGACTGGATTCTGGACCAAAGATAGCTATTGAAGCTGGAGAACTTCCCATATTAATGCTAATTTTACAATTGACTGGATTCTGGACCAAAGATAGCTATTGAAGGTATTTGGGGGATAGCTGGAGAACTTCCCATATTAATGCTAATTTTACATGTGAATGATATGATAGTTATGTGGAGTATGTCCTTATTCTTAGGAGATATAACTTCAATAATTAGGGTCAGCAAGAAAATTACAATTACCCACACACAAACATACACACACACATACACACATACATACACACACCCATTGAGAGACAGAGAAAAAGAGATAAGGAAAATAAACATGACAGAATGTTAATTACTATTGACTCTAGGGTACATGTATATGGGTCTTCATTGTATTGCTCTTTCAGTAAGTTTAAATAGGTTTTAAATAAATTAAATATATACCTATATAACATGCCCCCATGTGACTGCTTCACCATTTGAAGTCTTAAATTGAGGCAATTCTCCCTCTAAAATTCACTGAATCAATTCAACGCAAACTTCTGTTGAACACCTATAATGTGCTAAACCCTGAACTCAAAACCAAATATACAGAGATGAGAAAATATATCTCTGCCTTCCAATCTTTCATTGTCTAATAGGGAAATAGATATGTAAATAAATAAACAGTATGATAAGTACAATAGCAGTATCAAAGGAAGAGACAACATAGAAAAGTTTGGTTAACCCTATGCAGAGTTGTCTAATAGAACTTTCTGTGATAGGAAAGTTCTTTATTTGTGCTATCCAATACAATAGCCCCTAGCCACATGTGACTAAAGAGTACTTGAAATAAGCTAGTGCAACTGAGGTACTGAATTGTTTATTTTATTAATTTTAATTTACATTTAAACAGCCACATGTGGCTAGGGGCTACCCATATTGGGCAGCACCACTCCATAGGACATGACTAGGAAGGGTGGAAGGGCATAGCGGTTGAAGAGAGAAGAAATGAAGAAAGTCTTCCTAAGAGAAACAACACCTAACAGGATCTTGAAGGATGACTAGCAATTAGATAAGGTAGAAATATTCTAGGCAGAGGAAAGAGTACATAAAAGCATGCAGAGATGTCTCTGCATGGTATTTTTAAGAAGTCAGTGAATTTCACATTACATATGCATAGAGAGTAGAGAAAAGAGAAATGAGGTAGGAAAAAAAGTAAAGATAATAAAGTAAAAGAAAAGAAAGAGCCTAAATTATAAAAGAGCTTATGTATCATACTGAGGTGCTTAAATTCAATCATGTAGGTATCTGGAACTAGAGAAGAAAGCAAGAGTAAGATGATTAATTTCATACTTTAGAAAGATCCTTTTGGCAGAAGACGAGTGGGAGTAAAAATAGAAAAAAGAAGCCATTAGTTTAGCAAAAGTTAAGAACCTGGACTAAGGGAGTCATGATGGAAAAGGAAGAGGGAACAAATGAGCTATTTTGAAGGTATATGGAAAAGGAAACAGAGGAAGATGCCCTGGCTTCAGATACTGATAATAAAACAAGGAATAAAGCAGGGAGACTCAGACCCAGAGAGAAGAGTGGGCAGAAGGGAAGAGAATGACTGTTTCAATCTTGATAGTTTTAGCTTTAGATCACAAACTTTGAGCTAGGATAGAAGCTTATTTGTGTGGCTCATAAAAGAAAGAGGAGAGGGACTGAACCTCTGAGGCCAGGAAAGGGAAGAGAAGTCAGGCTACATTTGAATTTCTTGTGAGATGAAGCCAAACTTTCCAATGTCTGAACTGAATAACAATGTGGTCTGCTCTCTGCCCCTGCTGTCTGGTTATCAGGGCAGAACTAATGAAATTCCAGTAGAACAATAGAGTTAAAAGTCACCATGTTTTCAGACAACTTCTTGCTTTCTTCAGCTTGTTGGAGCAAGAGCATGAATATTAAATATAGAAAATAAGGCAGAAAAAAAATCACAGGTACCTTACATTTCCCATGCTATATATATTATGCATAAATAAATTACAGCAAAACCTGTTCTTGAAACTAGGAATTACATTGTTTTTGAAAAAAACAGATATTGAAAGCCTAAGACTATGCTAGGGGCTTTATATATATATATATTTACTCCTCACAACTACCCTGTGAGGTGGTTAGTATGTCTCTGTTTTATAAGTGAGAAAATTGAGGCTCAAAAGGTTAAGTGGCTGCCCAAGGACACATAGCTAGTAAGTGGCTAAGCTGAGATTCAGCTCCAAGTTCAACAAACCAAGTTCAAATCCCAGTGACTCTAATGACTACGTGGTGCTTATGGAAGTGAAAGAAAACAAAATGCAAAACAATGTGGTCTCTGCTTCCATCTTCCTCAGAACCCCACTGTTTTAGCATTCCTTGGTACAATGCCCTGATGATTCCTACTTTTGCCTTGTAAACTACACACTCCAACCTAAAATACCCTCCCCTCTCCTCTGTCTGTCCAAGTTCTACCTGCCCATCAAATCTAGCTCGAATTCAAATTCCCTATCACATGAGAGGCCTTCCAGATTCTTTCCATTATGCTCGTTCTCTTTCTCGTAAATCTTATATGCCATTCATTGCCTCAGTCATTCAACCATCCAACCATCCCAGAAACATGAGATTATTATGGGTAAAGTAATGTACTCAGCAACAAAATTGTACAAAAGAAATAAGAATACTATACTGTTTAGGGACAGAAGACATAGACAACTAATTAATTTAATATGAAATACCATTTCATATTATGAAGTACTTGAAAATGTTTTAGACCTATACTCAATCATTTGTTGTTTTATGTAAAAAGTGTTAATGTGAGTGCTTGGTCACTTCATCATCACTGTAAATTTCTTATATTTCTTCTATAGTCCTTGGATTCTGCAAAAATTGGGTGAACTCCTGTGAGGCATAGTGCTATAGGTACTATAGTAATAGTAATGGATTCTATATACAAATAGAATGAGATCCAATTTCGGCCCTTTACCTGAAGAAATAAAATAAGTATGCCTTTAACTATAAGATAAGGCAGAATATATGATAACTTATATAAATGTTACAAATCGTGGTAAGTGCTAGGGGTATAGAAAAAAGCAAAAATAAATAACAGGTTTTCAAGGAAAGACTTAGGTTTTCCTAGTGCCTAAGCTGAGTCTAAAACATCATTAGGATCCAAAATAGAAGATAAACACTAGAAGAGAAAGACTCATGCTTAAGAAATGTGCCAACTGATCATTTCCTAACATATAAAAAAGTGACTTCTATAAAAAACTTTGGTTCATCCTAGTGAGTTTAAGTTGAACAATATTTTGATTAGTAATAAAACTATAAAAATTAATATCAAAAGGAAGATTTAGATTTGCAAGTGTGAGCTTCCAACTCTTGGCAGCCAACTGGCTAAGAAAAATAACAAGGGCTAGTTGGCAAGATTACAGGCTACTGAGATGTTTATAGCTAGAGCCTAAAAGAAATAATGTATATCAAATATACAAATAAAGTTTTCTAATTATTTAATATTAAATGCATGCTCTGTTACTGAACTCAGGGAAAAAGATACTATTTAAATGCAAAAGAGATGTATAATTATTTATTTCTTAATAATAATTAAGTGAAAAGCAAGCATATATTATTTCCAAGAATCTCTTCTAATATAGTACTAATAGACTTATTATTAATGAACCTTATTAATGAACCTTAATCTCATTAAAAATAACTACTTTATATAAGCTCAGATTTACCAAACTCATAGTTAAAGGTGTATGATTTATTGTTCTTTACAAATAAGCAATTTGGGGGTAAAATTTTATCTGGTCATAACATTTTGTGACACTATTAAATGTATTTCAATATTTCATATGCTAAATTAAAACGTTATACATATTCATCTAATTACATTAAATAAATCAAATAAAACCACAGCTTGGGGAATTCATTCTCTCCAAATTATATGGATTTTTCTATTTTTGTGTGCTAGATTTTTAGACTGGATTAATAAAGGGAATTTTTTGTGAAGAAAGAAAATGTAGTTTTCCAGTATGGCCAACTAAATCCATATGAATCCAACTCTTATACAAATGATAACTATAAATTAATAAAACAAAACAAAACAAAAAAGAATAACTAAAATCAGCCCAGGTGACCATGAATAGGAAATGGCTAAGCAAACTGTGGTACATTCAAATAATAAAATACTACTGAGCAATAAAAAAAAAAAAGAACCACCACTGATACATGCAACAACATGGCTTAATCTCAAAACCATTATGCTGAGCAAAAAAGTCTCACACAAAAGAGTACATATTGTATGATTCCTTTTATATGAAATTCTAAATGAGAACAAACAATCTATGGTGAGAAAAAAAAAAAAACAATGGTTGCCTCTGATAAGTGTTTTAGACAATTGACTCTAAAGATAGACAATTGACCCCTCCTGGTCAATATCTTGCTAGGGGTTTTGAGGTACATGGGTGTACGCATTTGTAAAACTCAGTAAAAGTAGTTAAGATTTGTGCAGTTTACTGCATATAAATTTTATCTCAAAAGAAAAAAATGTAAAATTTTGAACTCTAATGATTTGCATGCTAAAGTATTTAGGGTGAAAGTGTACTGATGGCTGCAATTTACCTTGAAATGCATCAAAAATACAATGAATAATGAACAGAAAGGCACAGAAAGATGAATAAATATGGGATATAGCAAATGTATTAAAATATTAATGGCAAAATCTATGTATGAGTATGAGTATTCACTGTAAACTTCAATTTTGAAAATTTTCATTAAAAATGTTACAGACAAATAAAAAAAGGAAAATAACACCAAATTAATTCAGAACAAGTCCTATCAAACTAACATAATTTCCTTTATATTTTAATAGGATTACCCCACCAGTCTGGTACATCAGAGAAAGACAATTGACAACATATTTGGACCCAATAATTTGGATTCTCTTTATATTCTGATCAAAGCCAAAAAAAAAAAAAAAAAAAACATCAGATTGCAAATAATAATAGTAATAGCTACTGCAGTATACAACATTCCTTACTAGACACTTTCCTAGTACTTTATTTGTATTAAGTATTTTATCTCTACAACAATCCTATCAGGTAAATACTATTATCCACATTTTACCAATAAGGAAACTGAAGTATTGATATGTAATCTGCTCAAGGTCACATAGGTAGTGAGTGGCAGAGCCAGAAATTAGAATCCAAAGAACCCAGCTCTTAACTACTTCCCTATGATTGCTCCCTCAGTTGACTTCATAATTGACATAATGTAATAGCAGTCTTATCAAGGCTGTGGATGGCAAAAGCAAACACATTCCTTTACAAATTCCAAAGAGATTAAGAGGCATATAAGTGAGAGACTGTAGCAAGATAAAATTCTACAAGGATAAGATAGGAGATCCTGCCTTTGAATTCAGACAACCAAGTTTACCTCCAGTGACAACACTGGTACATAGCAGGTGTTTGGCAAGAAACTGTCAAATGAATGTATGATTGAATGATAGGATACTAAGAATGTGTGAAAAACAAAGACGAGTTTTAAAAAACCAAAAGCAAAATACGAATTTACTAAATTATGCTACAAATTATGTTATCTCGGAGTAGGTTAAATGAGAGCCCTACAAGACTTTTGTTCAGACCAATGCCAGATATGCTGTGTTAACTTCTAGGAAGTACACAGTAATAGATACAGGTGAACTGGAACAAGTTAAAAGCAAAAGTGCAAGACTTAAAGCTGCACTATCTGAGACATAACTGAAAAAGCCATAAAAATTTAACACGGAGATAGGAACTCAAAGGAATGTAGAAGAAAACTTCAAAATGTCAGATACTGTGATAAAAAAAAAAAAAGAGGAAACATGCATATTCTATAATTGCTCTTCAGAATAAAAATAAAGCTAACAGAGAGAAGCTACAGGAAATTCAGTGTGAATATAACGAAGACTGTTCTAACATATAAAACCACAAAAGAAAGGTACAGGAAGAAGGGATTATCTCAGAAGAGTATAAATACCCTAAATACGATAAGAATAGCTCTATGAAAGATTAGACCAAACTAACTTAAAGTTCTCTTTCAAATCTAACAACTTGTTATATAATAGAAGGTCATTTTTATAAGGCTCTGTTATAAAAAGCTTCAGATTGGTTAAAATATTCATATCAGTCACCAAAATAGGCTTAAAATGATAAAACTTAAATGTAAAGGAAAAAGTCTATGCATGTCAAGTCTATAAATGGGGAGCGCTTTAAGCCTAAAAATACTGGAGTAAAATTTTAAAAAAAAACAGATTTTTCTATACGAATATTTTGAACTTTTATGTATGAAAAACATTAAAAGGCAAACAATAAGCTGTGCAATTAGGACAAAAGGATTATATCTTTAATATAGAGCTATGCTGTCCAGTATAGTAGCCATGAGACACATGCAGCTATTTAAATTTAAATTAATGAATTTAAATTGATCTTAAATTAATTAAACATTAAAAATTTAGTTTGTCAATTGCACTAGCCATATTTCAAATGTTTAACAGCCACTGTGGCTACTGTTTACTGTACTGGACAATTCAGATACAGAACATTTTCATCATGGCAGACAGTTGTATTGGAACTTTAATATTTAAAACAATAATTTAGTGCAGGGAATTCATTAATTCAGCTGATAGAAGAGCTGAGGTGCCAAACGGGTTGTGCAACAATCCAGAGATTAGCAGGAAGTCATTACTCCCTAAAACAGAGAAGTCCAGAACCCAACATCACCTGGCAAAATCTGGGACCATAGCATGTATCTTGGGTGGGAGCTGGAGATAAGGATGAGAAGCAATCCCTGCTGGATAAATACCCTGATATAAAAAGGAAGGAAGAAGTACCCCAGCTTCTCCCTTCTTTCTGCCCTCTAACTTCCTGCCAGCACCTCCCATGGCTGAACCCAGGCAAAACTCAGGCGACAAGGGAGCCTGAAAAATGCAGCCTTTAGGGGTCAGATCCCTGTTAGAAAGGACAGAACAAGGAAAGAAAGAAATAGTATAAGATCAAACAGGCTAAGTAAGGCCTAGTACAGGTACAAATAGATAATTTAGGGGGGAAAAAAACCACAAATGGCCAACGTTTTTGTCCAACTTCACCAGTAATTAAGTATAAATTAGGACAATTACTATTAAAATAATAATATTAACAATAATAAATAATAATTCAAGTACTTAGTGCTGATAAGGGTGTAAAACAGGTAAAAACAGATACACTCACTCGTAGAGAAGAAATTAATTTTCAAAATATTTCAAAGAAACGAATAAATTTGCAATATGCATCAACAATTTTCTAAATGTTTATATTTAGACCTCCTGAGTGCATTTCCAAGGACAAATCTTAAGTCTAAAAAAAAAATTAGAAAATAATTTTAGAAACAAAGATGTTCATTGCAGCTTTATAATATTGAAAAAAAGTGGACAACCTCAGTGTCTGCCAGTGGGTCAACAGTTAAGTATCTTAAGGTACATCTATCCATTTAGTAAAAAAACACTGTTTGTTTGCCAGCCACAATGGTAGAAGCTGGAAATATTACAAAGATTAAGAAGTAATAATAGACTAATTAATATGAATTTAAATAATGTTTATGAAGGATTTCAATAAAAGATAAATATGTTTATGATATGCCTGGTGAATAAAGCTGAATCTAAAATTAATTACACTTACATCGAATAAAATATGCCAAAAGGTTTGTAACAGTGGGTACCTCTAGTGGTAAATTTATGAGATTATTGTTTTTGTTCTTTATACTTTTCTGAACTTTCAAAACTCTCTAAATAAATCAATTTTACAGTTCTTCAGAGCTATTAATACAAATGTTTTAGAACAAATAATGCCACAAGTAGTGCCAGTTTACCTGTTGCAATAATAAACCGCATTATTTGGATCCAATTCTATTGCCTGTGTGTAACAATCTATTGCAGCAGCGTAATTTTCTTCTTTCATGTGGTTATTTCCTAAAATAATCAGTAAGTATAGTAAGTACAATATATAGGAAAAATATAAAGTCTGAAAGAAATTTTAATCACAGAAACTATAGTAATGTAAAGGTCAACAACATGATTTTTCAGTCACAGAGGAGATAAATTTGATATTGTACTATAGAGCTGATATTCCTTAGCCTTCAGTGTGCTTTAACAATGCAGAGTATTAAAAAAATTAATGTCTGTATATCTTATAAAATTCAGGTTTCAATTAGGGAGTAAATGCACAATTGTGATTATCTCAAGGCAAAATCTAACCTCTTCTCACCTTCTTTGTTTTCATCTCCTTCCTTTTAGAGTGGCCTCACCCCATCCCAGTGCAACACCCTCCGTAATCACCACCTTAGTCTGGACTTGGTCTTGCACTCCTTCGCTGTCAAAATATACATCTGCTGAGCAACCAAGCCCTCAGGACTCTGCCGTGTAGGTAAGCTGGTAAAGCTACTCATGCTTGTATGTTATTGACAGGTAATATTTTTATGTGCTATCCCTTCTATACATAGATTCTTTGTAGAAGGAGATTATGAAAGATTAATTTCTAGAAAGTCAGAGTTTTGGACACCATGGCTAGTCTACAAGGTACTGATTTTCCAGAAGAGCATCTACAGATACACTGCTATAATTTAACGAGGTTAACAACTGCTCAGGAAAATAAGGGATTTCTTGCGGCTATCTTTTGTATTCCATTAAGCAGAAAAAAGTTTCCTGCTCACTTCTAAGAACCAATGTTAAAAATTAAAAATTTTAAAACACTAGTATTAGGAGGAAGGATTTACAACTTAAAAGCCTCTATTATTCCTTCCAGTTGTCCCTAAACCAGAAGCTCTCCTATTAGTCTTATTTTTTAACAGATCATTAGCTACTTAATGACAGAAAGAGGATGCAGGGAACAGAAATAGGAAGATTAAAATAAACGCAGGTAGATAAAAGCATCTAAAATCATAAAAAGTTACTGCAAATTGAGAATCAGAAATGAATACAAAGAGGAACCGCTCATGAATACAGTTTCTTTTAGGAGTAATAAAAATGTTCTATAATTATGGTGATGGCTGCACAATTATGAATATGCTAGAAACCAATGAATTTGTATCCTTCAAAGGAGTAAATTGCATGGTGTGTGAATTATAGCTCAATAAGTCTGTTTTTTAAAAGTTAAAAATTTTAATTTTTCTCCACACCCCCAAAAAGAAATGAATATAAAAATTCTGAGACAACTAAAAGGATTACATAGCTTTTATGATTGAGCACCTAGTTAAGTACGTTAGCCTAAGTACTTAAGTAGATTTGCTTCTTCCATGTAAAAAGATTTACATTTTCTGGGTTATTGGAATTTCCTTGTTGCTTTGGGTCATTTTGTCTTGGCGTGGCATTTTATTATTATTATTATTATTATTATTATTATTATTAAAACCTATTGTATGTCTTTTCCTGTAAATCACCTCAAATGTATAGATACATAATGTCTACATACATAATATATATACACATTTATATGGATGAAAAATCTTCAATTAACAAAATATTTAATATTTAGAAATTTATAGAAATATGAGCATCATACAGCACTTTATAGTACATGGTACTCTCCTATAAAATTGTCTCCCTTAATTATTAAAACAATCCTATCAGATATGCCTATACCTCTGTTATGGGTCAGGGAATAACAACGATGACCCTTCCTTGGTTTCACCTGATCATACTGTACCTCTTCAGAAGCAAAACATACAAAAAATATTTGAAAGCAACCTTCCAGGAAGGTACTAGTTGACTAGAAGACTTAATTAACACAGATAAGTGTACCATGCAGCCCAGACATACCCTATGCTAGACAATTTACCATGGCCATTTGTTTTCACACAACAGTAACTTATTTATTAAAATTAAGAATGCTTCGATAGTCACTATTAGAAATTTTAATGATGTAGTAACCAAATGTGCTAGCTAATAAATACTTAAGTCAAATGCCACACATATATGCATTAACAAATTTCAAAGAACACAAAAACACTAAATATATGAAAGTTAAAATAATACTGAAAATTATTTTCATCTTTTGATTAAGAATAAAAAAGAATTTGGGATCCTAGAGTATACAAGGCAAATACAGTTACAAATCATCACTCTTAAGTTACTTGTTTTGCAAGTTTTATGCATGACAGATCTGCTGCTCTTGAAGCAAGCCAACACCTATATTACCCACAAGTTGTTCTATATTTTCAGGCTTCTTCCCTATCACATTCATCTCTGTTTCACAAATGCCATATGAAATTATGACAATCCAGTCATGGCAGTGTGAACCAGCATCTTATTGATTGACAAGAGTCATTTTCTTCAGTTTCAGAAAGCTTTACTAAATAAGTAATTTTTCTATAAAATATTCACCTTCATCTTTTAATTGATCAGCTTTTCCCACATCTTCAGGCACTGAGTTTGAGAGTGGCAGAATATCATTCTGAAATTAAATTAAATTAAAATTAATATATTTCCATTTAGCCACATTAGGAGTAACCCCAGAGAACTATAAGTAAAGTAATAATGAATTACCCATATTACAGTAAATCACCTGTAATTCCATGTTATAAAATCTAATACCTAAATAATAATAGCGTTAGCAAAAAATAGGGGGAAACTTATTTCATATACTTTTATTAGAAATATGAATATATAGAATTTTTCTAGAAGGTAATGGGCCACTGGGAATCAAAAAAAAATTTACTTGCTTTCTCTATACCTAGAAATCTTTCATGAACAAAATATGGAATCAGTATACAAAGAATATTAATAGAAATATGTTCAAGGGATTGTTTATATTAGTGAAAATTTTGAAACATAATGTTTACTATCCTAAGAGATACCTACTAAGTCAAATTCACAGTTTACCAAAAAAAGCATTTATTACATGATTCTGTTATTTTAATATTGCACACACACATACGCACATATACAGGTTGAAAAAAAGACTGGAAAGGTGTACGCAAAAGGTTAACAGTAGTAACATTTGGAGGTAATACTTTCAGTCTCTTCTTCATATCTTTCAATATTGTCCAAATTTTTTTAAACAATGTGCATATATTAATTTTATCAGAAGATAAAAAAATAAAATTCCTGTTTTTATCACGTACTATCATCTTCAAACCTCTTTTGCATCAACGATGTTCAAACCAAAGGCGCTTGTGAACTAAATGAAAATTTAGAACTACCTTGAGTGACACTGAGAACACAGTATACTTTTCCATTTCTGACAGATCTTTTTAAAAATTGTGTTACTTTTAAATTTGACTCTGAAGTTCATAAATAAGTCTACAGTTTTCAAGAAAGCATAATTTGTAGCCAATATACCTATGTACTGAATTTATAAAAAAAACACCATTACCTTTTTCTTGACTAAAGTTTCAATAAACTTGATAGCTCTAACATTGGAAATATACTTTGCTAATTACACACAAATATTCACAAATACAAAATCACTGATAAAGTATATGAGTCCTGCTTATTTTTTAAAAAATCTTTCTCTACCAAATTGTTTTTCTAAACTTAAAAATATTAGAATAAAAAAACTATAGAATCAATTTCAGAACCTTTATAAGTAGAAGTCACTACTTAAAACTGACTATAGTCTCTCAGGATATAAGTGTACTTCAAAGACACATCACTGTCCTGCAGTACTTGCTTTTAGGGTTCCTTCTATTTCAAATCTTCTAACAAGCCTAAGCAGTTTATGCATGAAAAAAAAAGTGACTTTTGAAGGTCACAAAAATGGCATATTGAAAAATGGATTATGAAAAGATATTGCGTGACAACTGACGGTATTGTGCTGAATGGAGTAATGTCATATGATTTCACATACATGTGGAATCTAAAGAACAAAATAAACAACAACAACAACAACAACAGAAACAAACTCATAGATACAGAGAACATTTTGAGGGTTACTAGATGGGAGGTAGTTGGGGGTTCAATGAAAAAGGGCAAAAGGATTAAGAAGTACAAATGGATGGTTACAAAATAGTCATGGAGATATAAAGTGTAGCATAAGGAATATAGTCAATAATATTGTAATAAATATTTAAGGGATTTATTGGAATGATCATTCTGTGAGTCATATAGATCTCCAATCACTATGCTATACAACTGAAACTCATATATTATTATATGCCGATTATAATTGCAAAAACTCATTGAATTGTATACTGTAAATATGAGCAACTAATTGTCTATTTCGATTAAGCTGTAAAAAAAAGGAAAAAAAAAGGATCATAATCCATGCTGTCTTCTAAATCCTTCTGAATTAGTTTAATAAAATTGCCAAAGTCTTACAACTTTTAAAATGAATTCTCATATGAATTAAATGCATTTGAGCAGGTCATAGTGTAGAGATGAGTGTTATTTACTTTGCATAAAAGGAATAAATCCATTTAGTATATAAATTAGGGAGAAAAAACAGAAAAGCAGTAATCTAAAAATAAAATGACCAATATAACAACCAAATACACTTGGAGAGACAATTTCTTTAATTATAACAATCTTGATGCTGCTTCAGACAAGTTTTAGACTTTCCCTGCCCTACTCTGCTAACAAACACATATGTAATGAAGCCACAGCTGTTGAAAAGGAATATTAAAGGATTGATACCACAAACAATACTGTACAGATATACTATGGAGCCAGTTTCAAAAAACTATATTTTAAAAATAATAAGCAACAAAACTTTACAATTAAATACAATCGGAGAGAAAATAGCAAAAGGAAAAAAGAGTTCTGTTTAAACAGTGTAAAAGTCAATTTGAACTTTCTGGGAGATAACAAAAGTTCTGATCTCTTCAGTACTAGGTACAGCAGTGACAGGAGCTAAAGAGTGAGTAAAGCCAAGTGCTGTCTCAAGCACAGGCCTCTCAGGAATCTAGGTATAAAGGATGGCTTCAGCTATAGCATATCCAGCCACTGAAACGGGGTTCTGTAAGGAGGCCACAAGCCCAGACAATGAAAGAACCCCAGTAACCAAAGAAGAAAGGGGGAATTCCCTGATGACGAACACAGAGACATGCCACTGCCCCTTACATCTTGTCATATAATGCAAATTCATCTGTTTGACAAATTAATGTATAGCTATATAAAAAAGAGGGAGCAGTTTACTGCCCAATTACTCATGAGATGCCAAATGTAATGTAAAAACACATGGGAGACCACTCTGGGGCCCTGAACTCATTAACCCTAAACTTTTCCAATCTTATGGTCCGTGTTTCCTGCAAAGGCCAGAACCAGAGACCATGGAAATAGTCCTCAAGAGGAGGAATAATAAAGCTTGGGTTTCAGTCTTAGTTTTACACATCGACTCTGAACCTCTCCCTGTTTTAAAGAGCCCCATTGATGGCCAAATTTGATGAAATCTGCTTCAAAATGACGATTCAATTCTTAATGAGCCAATTTCTACAGAGTGATTTCCTAACTGTTAAAACTTATATAAAAGAAGGTGAGAGGACGAGAATAGCTACTAATACGGAAATCCTAAGCACATTAAAAGAGTTATACTTTCGGTCCCAAATCATATATCCACATGAACTATTTGCCTTATACCCAGAAAGAAATTAGTTACTTATAGGCCTAGCCCCTCAAATATTAACAATCCAACATACTATCATAGTGATTCTTAAATCAGACAATAATGAGAAAACAATGACAGCTTACCTTACAGAAGGAATTTGTGAACATTTCTGTTAGAGGCTGTGAAACAGCTAGATGTGTATCTTCTGGGCTGATTTTAAAAACCGTCTCCAAGCACTGAATTGCAACTTGAAATAAATTTTAATAGTGAAAAAAAAATTAGCAACCTAAAAATTGAAACATTTTTTTTTTTTGGTAGAAATCTGTACTCTTGCAATCTGTGGTAATTCAGCATTTATGATCACAGACTAGAAAACCAAATGGTTCAGCTGAATGGAGATTTCTGTTTATAGACCAGCTATTGAGGGAAGACAACTTGATTTCTTATTCCTCACTTAAAGAAAAATGTTACCGAGAATATAATTTCTTAATATATATATTACATTACATCATGTTCTTGTTGAAGAAAGTCACTGAGAGCAACTTACTCCCCAGTACCAATTTGATTAACCACCAATGTCCTAATGCCTGGAATAAAACTAAAAAATATTTATCTTTTATTTTTAATGTGAGAAATAGAATTCTCAACATGATTAAAAATGGTAATAGAAACAATCTCTGGCACATAGGAAGCACTAAATATTAATCCTGGTATACTTACTTATGTGAAGATAGGTTGACTTTTAAAAATTCATTCATGCAAATTTACCAGGTACCCATGTGCAAGGTGCTATTCTAAGGTAGTAGAGATACAAACAGTTAACAGACAAAATCACTATCCATTTAATAACTAAATATAAGCTTACATTTAATAGAAGGAGGCAAACACAGTAAGTAAAATACCTATCATGTTAAGTGGTGATAGGTGCCTCATCTACATTTGTATGGCTAGGATATAGACTGGGTGAGAAGACACATGGGAGATTATGCTAGAAAGGAGGTCTGTAGGTAGATAACAAGGCACCTTAAATAACATTATTTAAAGATGTGAATTTATGCAATGGGCAAATGGAGAGCCATTAGAGAATTTAGTTTAGGAGGATAACATAACTGGATTTGTGTTCAGAACTAAAAAGTCTGGTAGGATTAGAGAGGGAAGGAAGCTGAGGGAGAAAATGGAAGCGGAAAACCAGCGGGTTCCTATTTAAATGATCTAAACAAACAAAGAGTCTGAACTAGGGTGATAACAGTGAAGAAAGCATGTCTCGTCCTCTCTATAAGAACCCATTGAGGAGAACAGAGGCAGGGTCATGTAGTGCTCTTGTTTGAAAAAGAATTCTCTCCTTGCTCCACAAGATGAGAATGTAGCCAAAATCTCCAGTGCACTTCCAGATAGTGTTGCATATTCACTTACATGTGTGTATGTCTTTTAACAGATATATTATGTATTAATTGTGGCACTGAGAAAATTATCTGTCATAGAAGAAACATTATTACTTTTACTATCCACACAACAATTCTCAGAAAAAAAGAACTGCATAAGCAACTAAGTTACCAACTGCAAAAAGTCAGAGTCTTTTAGATAGAAAATAATCTGTTTACTTATCCTTCATTCTCTCCCTTTCTATTCCTGCCAAGCAGTTGTTCTTATACTTCAGTTGTACTTGCATTAAAAATATTGGGCCACAAGAAAATAGGGTCTTATTGCCATTTAGACAATTTAGTTAATTTAGTTAATTACAATAACATTTAGTTAATTACAATAACAATAATAATAATAAATAATGTATACATAGAGAGCTATATATTTATTCTTGATTAACATCTTTCTTCCCATATCAGATTAGTTATTTCCTTTCCTGTGCCATGTAGCATATATGTTTCCATTATTGTACTTATCATACTATATTATATGCACTTAAATTTCTGTCTCCCACATTAGACTGTCTCCTTGAATATAAAGCCTACATCTTATTCATCTTTGACTTTAATAGTCTGGCAAATAGTAGATGCTCAATACATTTAATCTACTTCTTTGTTTACAGCGTAAGTAATAATTTAATTTCAGAAGAAATAAAAACAATAAAATCTGTGGAATAATTCTCTCCAAAAAAACAGTCATTCACAGCCACATGAAAGATGGATAGAACCCAACCAGGCCCTTAATCAAAACCAGAGTATGACATTTCAGTATGACATAATGAAAACCAGAGTATTCCAAAAAAACAGTCATTCACAGCCACATGAAAGATGGATAGAACCCAACCAGGCCCTTAATCAAAACCAGAGTATGACTAAACACCAATGGAACACCTACTAAACACCATAAGCTAAACACTTATGGTGAAGAGTTCATATGGTGACTGTGAGAGATTTTTCTATTCTATCTTGCTGAGCAATCCAATCCAACTACTTTATTTCTGCTGCCACTAACCTTAGAACACAGACATGGCACACACTCAACACAATTAAGTATCATTAAAGGAGATGGCTGTTTTGTTTTATTTTAAACACAATTGCTTGGGATTTGTTAAAAACCACTTTACTAAAGTATGGTTAATCAATAAAAAGCTGTACATATTTAATGTATACAACTCAATGAATTTGGGGATAAGTATGCATCCATGAAACCATGGCCAAAGACATCCATCACCTCCCAAAGTTTCTACTCGCCTCTTTTTTATTGTGTGGGGGAGCAGTAGATAAGAACACTTAACATAAGACCTAACCTCTCAACAAAATTTAGCTATATAACACAAAATTGTTAGCTATAGGCACTGTGCTGAATAGTTGGTCTCCAGAATTTATTTATATTGCATAATTGAAACTTTGTGCCCTTTGACCATCACCTCCCCATTTCCTCTTCTCTCCAGCCCCGGCAACCACCATTCTATTCTCTGCTTCAATGAGTTTGACTATTTTAGATTCTACATATAAGTAAACACAATTTTTCGATAAGTAAACCTAGTTGCCAAAATGTTTATTCTTCCTCAGTAACTCATGTTTAGAGACACATATGGTTTAGTGAGCAAAGCCACCACAGCCTTGGAACTCAAGATTATCTCATTATCATTATTAATAATCCAGCCACACACACAAAAAAAAATTTAAAAGCCTGAGTGCAATAATTTATCTTATTTTTACCTCAAGATTATGATTTATGAAACAGGGATTATCACATTTGATCCTCCTTTCATGAGTCTATACTCAGGAATAAGTCATAAAAATCCAAAGAAATAGTATATATAATTACTGTTCTACTTTAACACTAAATAATATGTCCATTTGATACTGACGAGGACAAGTGAAGAATCTCTTCAATAATACCATGTCCTATCTGTATAATACATTATTCAAAAGTTTTCATATGTATGTACCTGCTATCGCTGATTCTAATTCTCTTAACAAATCCCTTAGATGGAGAGAAGGCACATAGCTCCACCCAATAAACTTAGAAACTAAGATACAGACCAACTAAGTGATATGCACAGAATCACTTGATTCAATTCATCAATTCAATATTTATTGGGCACCTACCATGTATTGGATACTTTTCTAGATACTTCGGACACACCAGTGAATATAACAAAAAAAGTCTCTGACCTTTGGGGCTGACATTCTAGTGGAGGATGGAGAGGTAGACTATAAACAATAAACAAGTAGAACAGGGCAAGGAGGATGGAATTGTGGGGAGTAGAGCAGGGAAGCAGGCTGCAATTAAATAGAGTGTTCAGGGTATGCCTCACTCAGAAAAGAGATTTGACAAAGACCTGAAGGAGATGGGAGTATTTCCATTATCTGGAAGAAGAACATTCTGGCAGAGAAAACAACTAGAGTAAAAGCCCATAGGAAAGAGAATTTGGTGCATGCTGAGAAAGTGAAAGAGAGTCTGTGAACTATAAATCACAGAAGTCCAAATTATATAGAGTCTTTATACAATGAATAAGTAACATGAAGAGTCACTGCAAGATTTTAAGCAGAGAAATGACAGAATCTGACATACTCTGAAAAGATCACTGGTGGCTGTGTTGAGAATAGTCAACAAAGTGGCAAAGATAGCAGCAGAGAGACCAGTTAGAGGCTATCGCAGTAAAACAGATGAGAAATATTTAGTTCTATCCAGGGGTGATATCAGTGGAGGTGGGAAGAAGTGGTCAAACTCTATACATATTTTAGAGGTACAGCCGACAAGATTTACTGAACAACTACATGCAGAGTCTGAGAGAAAGAGAAGAGTCCAGAACGATGTGAAAGTTTTGGGCCTGAGCAACTGAAAAGATAGAGTTACCATCAACTGAGATAGGGCAGTTGTGGACAGAACAGAGTTTGGGTGGGAGGATCAGGATTTGGGTTTTGGAAATGTTGAATATGAGGTGCCTATGAGACATACAGGTGGAGATATCTAGTAGGCAGTTAGATATAGAAGTCTGGAGTTCAGAAGAAATGCCTGGGCTGAAAGTATACATTTGAGAGATGTCAGCATATAAATAAAGGACATTTAAGGCCATGAAGCTGAATGATATCACCAAAAAAAAGTAAGTGTAGATCATGAAGAGAAGAAGATTAAGCACTGGACCCTGGGCACTCTGAGTCAGGGAAAAGAGAAACCAGCAAAGGAGACAGAGAAGGAGCAAATGATGAGATAAGAAGAAAACCATGAGCGTATGCGGTATCCTGGAAGCCAAATGAATAAAGTATATAAGGGGGGAAAGGATGAGAGAGCAATCAGCAACTTTATCGATGGTAGCTGATCAGATGAAGACTGAGAACTGACCATTAATAAATAACACAGAAATGACTGATGACCTTGATAAGAACAATACAGGTGGAGAGATGGCACCTTCTCCCTGTGACCCCTCATATGGTAGAAGGAGTGAAGGAGCTCTCTGGTACTTCCTTTATAAGGCAACCAATCACAATCATGAGGGCTCACCTCCTAATACCATCACACTGGGCATTAGACTTTAACATATGAGTTTGGGGAGAATGCGAATATCAAGTATTTGTTGTTGCTTATTTTAAGAAGCGAGAAATAATATAAAGTATATATTGTGATGGGAATGATCCATTGAAAGTGAAAATTTGCTGATATAAGATGAGGGTAGAATAACCAGAGTTATACCCTGAAGTAGGTATGACATGATAGGATCCAGCGTGCCAGTAGAAGGGTTCCATTTAGAAAGGACAATGGTAGTTCATCTATGGTATCTTTGTCTGTTTGGGCTGCTATAACAGAATGCCATAGCCTGGGTGGCTTATAAACAACAGAAATTTATTTCTCATATTTCTGGAGTCTGGGAAGTCCTAGCTCAAGGTGCCAGCAGGTTTGATGTCTGGCGAGGATCCATTTTCTGGTTCACAGATGGCACCTTCTCCCGGTGACCCCTCATATGGTAGAAAGAGTGAAGGAGCTCTCTGGTACTTCCTTTATAAGGTAACCAATCACAATCATGAGGGCCCACCTCCTAATACCATCACACTGGGCATTAGATTTTAATGTATGAGTTTGGGGAGAATGCGAATATCTAGTCCATAGCACATGATAATAGTTAGGCAGACAGGCAGGCACAGTATGTGAGTATCGATGCTGGTAGGTGGGTAGATGGGGCAGAGAGAGTCTGTGGAAGTTGTTTTCTTATTACTTCGATTTCCTTGGTGCAGCAGGCAGCAAGGCATTCATCTAAAAGTGAGTACAAGGAAGGAGATTTGGGATTTGAGATGACATGAGAAAGTGTTAAAGTGGTCATCTAGGAGAGCAAAAGTATGACCTTATAACAGAGAATGTGATTGCCAGACAGCATTAAAGGTCCCCGTGAGGCTTATGGTCAGTCATGAATTTAAAGTGGGACCAGACAAGAAAGTACGTGTTTTGCTCCATCTACATACATATTTACATGGATAGAGGCAAACTGTAAATGAAGAACTGGATTTAAATAAGGTTGGGTTTTGCAAGAAAGGGAGGGGTATACAAGGGTGTAATTATAATGTCTGACCATGGAATTTAAACTGGGTATGGAGAGGGATGTGAAAAGGTAAGGAGTCAAGAGATCGGAGGTATTAGTAGGGTGGAATTGGTCAAGGAGGGATTCTAAAGGGCATGAGCTGGAAAGACTGGCAAGAGTGGTCAGGAAGTGAAACATTTAAGATAGAGATTACGGAGACAGTGCAGTTTGTATAATGACAAGGTCTAGGCAAGAGTTTCTCAGCCTCGGCACTACTGACATTTTGGACTAGCTCATTTTTTGTTGTTGAGGGCCGTCCTGTGCATTGTAGTATGTTTAGCAGCATATATGGCCTCAAACTACTCGATGCTAGTAATACCAGCCCCCTAGCTGTGACAATCAAAAATGTCTCCAGACATTGCAAAATCACTCTGAGTTGAGAACCACTGGTCTAGGGTCTGACCAAGGGAGTGAATGGCTGAAATCACTGAGGAAAGAAGTTCAAGAAACTGAGAGCCAAGGGAACTGGAAGAATCATCTATGAGTATTTTGCAATTGCTAAGAATTAAGACAGGAGTAGTGCTAGAGAGTGTGACAGTGAGCAGGAGCCACAATAGTCAAAACATGAAGTAGTTGTCAGTATAACAATTAGGAGTGAGTGACTAAGGAGAAGGCTCAAAGCTGATAATATCTCAGCTCATCATAGTAGTGAAGCTGGTACTAGAACTTAGACTCATTTTCTAAGGCTTTTTTAAATGTCTAGAAGGTGGGCAGACATCTCCACATGATTTCATAGTCAATAAAATTAGACTCACAGAGTCAAAAATAGGGATTGGTCAAAAACAATTGGCACCATTTCTGCATGCCATATATAACAAACAGCTGAAAGCACATATTTTTGGCTGAATACCATTCTAAATATAGGACATAACATCTTGGTTTTTAAAAATCTCTGAATTTTCCTTCTGGCCCTTAAAAGTATAATACTGTCTTTGATTAGAAAAGAAACATCTTTTATTAAATGATTGCATTTATCAGTTTGCTACAGAGCAGCCATAACGAACATCCTCCTTAAATAACCAGTCACTTTTACTTTCACATAGTCTAACCATTAAGCAGAACAAAAGACCTAATATTAAATAGACTGATTAGAATCTTCTCCAACTGTGTGTCGCCTGCTTCTCTCACTGCCACTAGATTAGAAGCAGTTTTAGAGCAAATGTCCAACTTTCATCCCTCCTTCCTAAAAGCATATTCACAAAGGTTGTGCTTGTTGAAATTAATAGATGTGTCCTCTTTATAGGAGAAACAACTTTAAGATGGGAAATTCAAATTGTACTATTATTTATTAATTTCTCCCAAATGCTCTCTTTCATTGCAATAATGAAGTCTTTAGGCCATAAGGAAGGTAGGCTCACTGAACCACCACAAGTGCATCTACAGAATTCTATCTTGCTGGGGTTATAATGAATGTAAATTTTATAATGCATGATCTCAAAGCAGAAAAGATGGTGTCAATGAAACACATGATGCTATCTATCATCCAACTTCTGCTCAACTTTACAGATTACCGAATCTATTAGGTATAGCCCACATAAGACAAGGGTGAAATCCTATTTTAAGTCCCCAAATAGGAGGTAGTCAGAGCTTAATAGTGATATAATTATTAGACTTTTACATAGTACTTTTATGATGACTAAGGTATTTTCATATATTGATTCTCAACTGGATGCCTTCCTGTTAGGAAGAAGAAACAAGATCTTCAAATAAAAATCAGGATTTAAATCTCAGCTCTGTTCATTAATCTGGTTTCACTTACTTATCTGCTAAATGGGGATAATACTAACAACATTCACTATGAAGAAAAATCTCCCTACAATATGAATAGCATAGTTCTAATACATAATAGCTGTTCAATAAATGAACAATAGTCCTCTTATATTGTTGTTAATTGAAACAAACAAAACAAGCCTCAGAGAATGGAAACATGATACCTTATAGTTAAGTCTCTCTTCTTGAAAGATGAAAAAAAATTTTTGATTTTGTTATAATAGATCACAAAATCAGACTTATAACTATTTTAGTCTTTATTTATAATTATAACACAAATGAACAAAAGACCAGGTACCTACCTTCCAAACTTTCTTGTTCATCTGAAGTATAAGCATCCATCTGACTCTGCTCCCGTAAGAAACGAATAACTGCATAAACTAGGTGCTTTACAGATGACATTTTAAAAGCTTAACCACTTTTCCTGGATAAGAGAAAGAGAAACACTGAACTAAGTTATTTTAAAGAATAGGTCAGAAAGGTTATAAATTACATTAAAATTAAGGGTAGGGGGAGGTTGAAGAAGGTAAAGAGGGTCAAAAATATGGTGATGGAAGGAACTAAACTTTGGGTGATGAGCACACAATGCAATACATACATGATGTATTATAAATATTATATACTTAAAAATTACATAATCTTATTAACCAATTGTCACCCCAATAAATTTAATCAAAAAAATTTTTTAGGGGAAAGCAAAAACTAAAACCTCAATTACCTTCATGTCTTTCTATTTTTAGAATTAGGAGAGCACAAAGTGTTCTTATGGTAATGTATTACATATTTTCATTTATACCCAGTAGTCTTAGATTATATTAAAACTTGCGAAAGTAAAAATTTTCTTAAAACATGTACAACATAAGCTTAGACTCTCACTGAAAATCTCACTTTATCTTAACAGTGTGCAGATAGAGATAAGGATAGGGTTATAGATACAGATATAGAAATCCCCAAAAGGCCTCAGTAAGAAATTGAAGGAGATTTCATACTGCTGACTCAGAAGCTGATCTATCTACACTGAGCATCTTCCTCTATTTCATGAGATTTTTTTAAATGTATGCGTAGTTTAAATTCCACCTACTTTTGCAGGCTGAGACAGTTATTTGATGAGTAAATATATTAACGAAAGGTTGTTCGACCAGTGTCATTCTTAATAAAAACGGCATTTCTATTTAATCATCAGACATGTCAGGAAATCACTGCCTAAATCGATGGACACTATAAACCGACCAGTGCTCTCTGCAGTAGAGGTGCTCTCGATGACACGCTGGAAGCTCCCGGTCATGTTCATTCACATGGAATACTATCGCATCCAAACAGTGGCGCAGGGCCAGCAGGCATTAATGGCTTATTTCCACTAAATCGCATCATCCATCTGCTCCCCAGATTCCCTAATTCAAAGCCTGGGTGTGGTATCCACCACTAGGATGTTTACTATTTATGTGTTTATTTTAAAGGCAAGCCCAGCCTCTAAGCCATGGGGTCGCAAGTATTAAATAAGGCCCCAGGCAGAAGCTGAAAAAAAAAAAAAATGGGGGAAAAGGGGAGGCAGAGGGGAAATGGAGATGTCCAACCTCCTCTACGCTTCTCCCCTTAGCTCCGCACCCAGAGCACATCGACCTCCTCCTTCCCCACTTCGGTACCCGGGCCTCGCCTCCGCCCTGACGGGTACTGCTGAGGGTGCGTGGTGCAGGCCCCATTGGAGGCGGCAGGAGATGCATGCACCCTTCCCAGACAGAAGCCCCTTACCAGGCAAGAGGACTCAAGACGGTGGCAGCGGGCCCGCGGCGCGGGTGTCGGTAAACGGAACCTCTCGTCCCCTGGTCCTCAGGGCTTGAGCCTGGTTCCCGATCGCAGTACGGCCAGCGGTGGCCCGAACTTCCTCGGCCTCCAGGCCACCGCTGTCCCTCAGCCCACCCGGCTGGGCGCTCTACTCTCGGTAGCTGGGTCTCGCCGGAACCGCCCCAGGGGCGGTGCAGGACGCGAGGGGCGGGGAGAGGGGCGGGGCTGAAGTAGAAGCAGGCGTGTGGCCGTCGCACGTGGGAGGTCGCTGGCTGGACCCGCTGCTTCCTCCACCGCCACCGCCGCCGCAGCTGCTGTTCCCTCCTGGGCTAGGCTGCCTCACGGCTCGCTGGCGCCCCGCCTCCGCCTCCCCCAAACCCGAGGACAACGCGCCCGCCGCTGCCGCCTCTCGGCTCTCCCATGATCACCCAGTGCCTTTCGGCTGTGCGAGGCCTGCACAGGTACCTCCCCACGCGCGTGTTAACCTTGACCGTGGGCAGGGCGGGGTCTTCTGCCGCGGCTGTGCCGTGCGCCCCGGCCCAGCGCCCCGGCCCAGCGCTCCCGACCACACCCCTAAGACGCTCCTGGGACTCTCCCTCCTGGCGACATGCAGGGTCTACTACCCTGAGGGATACCTGGCGCGGGAACCTGCGGGCCCCCCTTTCCCTCCTCCGCTCCCTCTGGAGGGCATCCATTCCCCTTTGTTTGGAACTGCCTCAGCTGCAGTGAGCGAGACTGGTCACAGGCCCTGCCCAAGAGGAATGTAGAAAGAGGGTCCAGATAAGAAAATCGTTTGTCTTTCGCTCCCATCCAGAACTGCAGATCCGTCATTAAAAGTGCCACAGCTGTACTCTGGAATAACAATTCTCGTTTGCCCCTCACACACATAGCATACTAATCATTTAGCATCCACACAAGGTAAAACCGCTGTGGTTTTGCTGATTTCCGTCCATGCTTTCTAACATCCTTTTTATTTACCTTTTCCCCGTAAACATTCAGCCTCTGTCGGGGCAAATTGACTTGGCCCAAAATGGAGGAAATGATTGCTTGGACACGGTTTGGGGCAGCCTCAGATGATCTTTTGGATTGCTTCCTAGCTTCTTAACCCCACCCTCTGCAACAGACCAGTAGCAAGACGGTGAGAGAATTAAATTCTTTGCACAGATCCACTAAATGGAGTGGTTTTTCAGAAACAATGCCGCTACCACCTCCATTCCCACATCTAGCCTTGAACTGTAAGTCTGAATGAAGATCCAACAGAAAAAAGGAAATGTGTGTTTCTTTCTAAGAAGATACTTATAAAACTACTTTGGGACATATCGGCATTTAGGTTTTTAGCAGTTTTATCTTGTACATTGCCACTTATCTGTGTGGAGCTTTGTGTTGCTCAGCCCTTATAATTAAGGTGCACCCAGTGGACAATAGTCATGGTAAAGAGTTAATGTAAAGACCGTATTTCAAGCTGTCCTTTTAGTCTGAAGGCTTCAAGTGGTATAGCTGTCAAATGAAGCTATACCAACAAATGAAGATAATGTAGTTGGAGAAAAGAATAAATTTCTCAAACTTTTGTCTCGGGACCACTTTACTTCTCAAAACTTACTCAGGACCAAGAGCTTCTCTTTAAGAGTTATATCTTTCTATATTTCCCATATTTGAAATGAAAAGTAGGAGATTTTTTAAGTATTTATTAGTTTATTTTAAAAATAGTAATAGACTCACTGCATGGATAAATAAAATTTTTAATGAAAAATAACTATTTTTCAAAACTCTTCCCCCCAAAATGAGAAGAGTGGCATTGTGGGTTTTCTTTTTTAGCTTTTTAAAAATTGTGTTAAAATATACATAACATAATATTTACCATTTTAATCATTTTTAAGTGCACATCGCTAATATTAAGTACCTTGTTGTGCAATCATTACCACTATGTCTCTCCAGAACTCTTTCATCATCCCATACTGAAATTCTATACCCATTAAACAGTAACTTCTCATTATCTCCTAGTCCCTGGTAACCAGTATTCTTTTTGTCTCTAGGGTTTTGACTATTTTTAAGTGCCTCATACACTATTTGCTCTTTTTTGACTGGTTTATTTCACTTAACATAATGTTTTTAAGGGTCATATGTCAGAATTTCCTTTTTAATGCTGAATAATATTCCATTGTATATATATACCACATTTTGTTTGTCCATTCATCTGTCCATGGACATTTGGGTTATTTTCACATTTTGGCTATTTTGAATAATGCTGCTGTGATCATTGGTGTGCACATATCTTTTGAGTTTCTACTTTCAATTCTTTGGGATATATACCTAGAAGTGGAATTACTAGATCATACGATAATTGTTTGTTTAATTTTTTGAGGAAACACTATACCGTTTCACAGAAGCTATGCCATTTTGCATTCCCAGCAGCAATGCACAAAGATTCCAGTTTCTCCACATCTTCACCAGCACTTGTTTTCTGGGTTTTTGTTTGTTTGTTTCTTTTTTATAAGAAGCATCCTACGAGTGGCACTAGTTTGCACTTTTCAAAACAAATGTGTGACTTAATGGAAGACAGCTGGATTCTTACATCTGCTTCTGCATTTAATGTATTGCTTTGTTTTGTTTTGACAAGAGATAACGAAAATCCTACTTTTCATTTATATGTGGTTGGAAAAAGGAATGTTTTAGTAGCTTTTCTTAGATAATCATGGATATTCTTTGATAGCCCACTGAAGTTTGACAAGTAGTAATTTTTTAAAGGTTAGTTGCAATGTGGAATATGAAACTATATATGGACTTTCATTACTCCGTTATGTTAAAATCCATGGGTCTGTCTTACACTGTGAATGGGTTTGCTACTCATGCATAATTTTATAATATCAAATATGGTCATTTAGAAAATAGTGGTTCACTGTGTAAAACAGTTCTTCCTAATTTTGACACATTCCGCTATATAATATCAAACAATCATATTCCTTTATTAGCATCATCCATCATCATAAAAGTCCTCAAGTATTAGGATGCTGGCAAGTTCAAAGTGACATATTCAATTTTTCAAAATTCTAATTTTCATTTGAAAGCTCAAATTTTATCATTGGTAACAAATACTATCAGTTGTTTTCTTCAAAGTGACAGATTCACTTTGTTAACATTTTTGAGAGAATTTCTGCCAAACACTGAAGCCTGAATAACCATAGTTTGTCAGTCGTTTTTTGCAAGTACAAATAGCATTCCATGAAAAAAAAGCAGCTATTCGGCTCACAATTCAGTTGCACAAGTGCTTTTGATTTGGACAACCAAATCCTCTGGAAAACCATTGTACTCAGAAAGCGGAAGTGCTTTATGCATGCTTTGTCACACATATGTATTCAGTGATTGAGATTTAATAAAATTAATCATTTTTACTATTTCATCAAGGACATTCTAAAATGAAATCAGCGTTATTTTTAGCATGAGGGAGTGTCAGTGAACAATATAATGGCTTTTAGGGCAGTTTGGTGCCACTGCCTCAATTTGTTGTAAGGTGCCAACAATTTTATTTACCATTGTTTTTCATCAGCAGTGCAAATGTCACCTAAGTAAAAATGGTAAATAATGTCATAGTATTCTTATGAAGTACTTTTAACCTTGGAATAGTCTCAAGGACACCTCCCTATACCTCATACCCCAAGGATTACAGATGATATTTTGAGAACTACTGATATGTTATTCAGATTCTTTGTTTATGCATAGAAGAAAATAAATATATGAAAAGCTATGTAATTATCTTCTTAAAAGCTGGCAATCTACCATTAATATATCAACTATTTTGTTACCTAAGGGCATATATTGCAGTTAATCAACATATACAGCAGTAGTAGTCATTAACGTGAGGCACTTGTGAATGAATCACAGAATCTCTTTGTTTCCAAATCTGTATACTCCAAAAGGACATGGAAGGCCCTCTGTGTTCTCTTGTTATATTTTTCCTGTTTCCTCTGACACTTGGTAATTCATTTTTGTGTTATAAGAGCAACTAGGTTTTTGCTTAACTGACTTATGATATCTCTTGGGTTTTCCTGTTGGCAGAGCTACTGTACCCTTTTCAAAGCCAGCTTAGCAGCCAGGGTCATTGATATAAGTATGAAGCCAATTTTTTGAGAATAAATAGACCAGGAATCTGGAGATCGGACTAGGGTTGCTATAAAACTAACCTTATGACCTTAAGTAAATCTCTCAATCTCTTGGATCTCCCTCGAGTTCCTTATTTTGTAAAATGAAAAGGACTAGACTAAATGATATCTAAGATTTCTTTCAATTCTTGTTGCCATAGCAATTAAACTGCTACCTCAGCCAGATTGCACAGCATAAAAGCCAAGCAAAATCTAATGTATATTGTAGAATGAGGAATGCATGGCATGGTTAAAAAAACAACTGAGAAGGATGATTCAACAGTAGCTATAATAGCCCTAGTTTCCTGTTTCAATTTAAAAAAGAAGGTTGGATGTTTAAAATTATGACTGCAATGAATGGTCTTTATAGAAAACTTAGAAAATATTGACAAGCAAAAAAAATCACATACAGTCCACCCATCCAGAAGAACCAATTGTTAACAGCTTCCAAAATCTTTTCTACATATAGACATATTTATTTTACAAATATGAGATTATACCATACTTATTATAATTTTTATGTAATAGAAACATCCTGGAGATGTGTGATAATTAATCTCTACTTTTAGACATGTCAACTATTTCCAACTTAATGCTATTAATAACAGTGCTTAAATAAACATTCTTGCTATTAAGTCTTTTTCCAAATCCTTAATTCCTTAGTGTAAATTATTAACAGTGGAATTTGTACATCATAGGGCATGCATATCTTTCAAGCCATTGGTACTTACTATCAAAAAGTTTTTTACCAAATTATAGTCTCACCAGCAGAGTATATAAATGCTAGTTTCCTATACCTTTACCAACACTGAGCATTTTAATATTTTTTATCCTTCCCAGTTTGATAAATGGAAACTTCTCTTATTGTAATTTGCATTTACTTACATTTTTTGAGGGTTTATTTGATGAGTATAATTCCCTAACAGAAATTCAGGACTTGTCATCTAGAGACCAAAAAATTTGTTAATATTCTTTTTTTTTTTTTAAGTTTATCTGGGTAACATCGGTTAATACAATTATATAATTTTCAGCTGTATATTATAATTTGACATCTGTATATTCTATTGTGTGTTTACCACCCAAAGTCTAGTTTCCTTCAGCTACCATATATTTGATCCCCTTTACCCACTTCACCCTCCCTCTACACCCCTATATTTAACCCCCTTTAACCATCTATCCTTCCTCCCCGACCCTCTACCCTCTGGTAACCACTAGTCTGTAGTCCATGTCCATGAGTCTCGTTTGTTTGTCCAGTTCATTTGTTGCTTTTAGGTTTATATCCCACTTATAAGTGATATCATGTGATTTTCAACTTTTTCCGTCTGGCTTATTTTGCTTAGCATGATTATCTCAAGGTCCATCTATGTTGTCACAAATGGCAGTATTTCACGACCTCTTAATAATGGAATTTAAATTCAGTCTTTTGACTCTGAGTTCTGGGGGTTATGCTATGAATCCGCAGCTGCCAGAGGGCAAAACTAAGGTGGAGGTGGAAAAGTCAATACTTAAAGTAATCAGACATCAGGATCCTTTCTCAGACGTCTGTTAACGGTAACACACC
>NW_006436298.1:4318324-4356994 GCF_000325575.1 Pteropus alecto
TTTGGGTTGGCTTTTGTGGGTTTTGCCTTTGGTCCTTCTTGTTTTATGTTATATACTTCAGTTCTGAATCTTTGGCGTGTGGTTACCATTATGAATATGTAAAGGATAGTTATATATATACAGTCACCTATTTTCTCCTGCGCATGCCTTATCTCCATTCCCCTTTGTGAATTTGGATCTTTGAATCCTCCCCTTTTCAGTTATTGTTATCTTAATTTGTCCTTATGTATGCTGAACATTCATTACTATCATGTTATAACAATTCTCTTCTTATTGAATCTTTTAATGCCCTGCTTTTAGTAAGGATTGCACTCGTCTGTTTCTATTTGCCTGATAGTCATTTTACTCCTAATGTTTTTTTTTTGGTTTTTTTTTGTTTTTTTTTTGTCACTTTGGTTTAGGTGAGCTGACCCCTTTCAGTATTTCCTGTAGTGCAGGCCTCAGAATGGAGAATTCCCTCAATTTTTGTATGTTTGGAAAGGTCTTAATTTCTTCATATCCAAAGGAGAGCTTAACTGCATGCATTATTCTAGGCTGGTAGTTCCTTTCACTTAATAGTTTAAATGTTTGATTCCATTCCTTTCTGGCTTTTAAGGTTTGTACTGAGAAGTCTCAAGATAATCTAATGGGTTTTCCTTTATAAGTTACTATTTTCTTCTCTCTGAGAATTCTCTTTGTCATTGATTTTTGATAATTTTAATACAATGTGTCTTGGTAAAGGCCTTTTTGGGTTGAGATAATTGGGTGTTCTGTTGACTTCTTGAATTCCAAGCTCCAGTTCATTCTATAGATTTGGGAAATTTTCATCAACTATTTGTCTGAAAATGCTTTCTAGTCCCTGCTCCCTTTCCTCACCTTCAATAATGCTCATTATTCTTATGTTTCCTTTCTTGATAGTATCGGCTAGTTCTTGAATTTCTCTTTCATTATTTTTTCATTCCTCAGTTTCTCTCTTCTTCCTTCTGATTTATTTCTAGATTTCTGTCTTTGATATTACTGATCCTTTCTTCCACTTGGTTGACCCTATTTCCCAAGCTTGCTATTTATTTTTCAACTCTTGCAGTGTGTTTTTCATCTCCAGAAGTTCTATTTGGTTCTTTCTGAGGGTTTCGATCTCCTTGCTCTGGTCATCTAGTTGTTTTTTTAATTTTTGAAATTGTCGATATGATTCATTTCAGAATTCACTAAGTTTTTTTCAGAAGTACCATCCTGAATTCTCTGTCATTTAAGTTGCATATTTCTATGTCTGTAAGCTTATTTTCTGGAGATTTTTCTCTTTCTTTCTTTCTGAGATGCCTTGTCTCCTTGGTTGTTCATGGTGTTTAATGGACTATTTCTCTACTGGGCATTAATAGAAATGTATTCTGCTGTTTTTCAGAAAGAAGATTTATTATATAAAGGTCTGTCTTTAGCCTGCTACCAAGAAGGCGCTTTTCTTTTGGCTTCCAGTAGGTGGCTTCTAAGCCTCTTGGATCCTTGCTTTATATAATGCCTTAAAAATGCCTTTTTTTTTCTGATAGATAGTTAATCACGCTCGCTACCCTCAGTTTCAGTTCCTGTCAGTGTTAGCAACAGTTTTGGTAGTGTTTGCTCAGATTCCCCTGGGGCTCGGTGGTGATTGGTCTCAGAGGATTTGGGGGGGAGGGGCCCTTTGGGTTGAGGAATGGGGGCTGTAACACAGCCTCAGTTTTGCAACTGTGAACGGTAAAAATCAACTGTTTTTCTGCCATCCAGCTTCTTTGCCTTCTGCCTTGATGACTAGGCCCTGCCTCTGGCCAGCCACAGGGAGCTCACAGCTTTCCTAGGCAGGCTGTTCAGGGAACTCACCTCTCCTTCTCCCCTCCACCTCCTCGTACAGGGAGCTCTGGCGACTGTGAGAGGCAGCTCTTTATTTCTCCCAATCCACCACCCAACACCCCGGTTTCTGATCTATGGTAGCTCTTATGCACAGATCCCATGCTCAGACATGCTGGTGTGCAGTTTGGGTGTTTTTTGTTGAGTTTCAGATGTTCAGCTTATTGTTTCAAGGGGAGAGATCTGGGGATGTCTCTCACTCCGCCATGTTTCCAAAGATTCTCTTGTTAATATTTCTAATGTGAGAATTTATTCATATGAGAAGTCTTAGAAAGTGAGACAAATTAAAATTACAGTTTTTCATAAATTTAAGAATGTTTATGTATCTGACTGTAATTAAATAAAGTTGAGATTGCCCCCCCAATCCAGTAAATAGAAGCCCCAAATTTTAGGACAACAGTGGTAGAAAAAATGTAAGACTGATAAAGAAAAGGATTTAAGTTTTAAGTATCAAAGGCTAGAGTGAAATTATTTGTAAAAATGAATTTTAACAGTTATAAAGGAAGACTTGGTTTTGTTTTGTCCTTTACCCCAGGTTTTGGACAGAAATATCCTGGTTCTTTCTCAAATTTAAATATTATCACCTCTTTTGTTAAGACAAAGCATAGAACTTTTATGGGGAGAAACACCTTGATTAAAATATGAAGAACCAAGGAAATTGTTGTTTATTGGGTACAGATGTATATGCCAACCTCTGTGTTAGAAAGGCACATGGTATAATAGACTAGACTAGGCTATAGTAATCTTGAGCCAGCTTACCTAAATTTGAATGCTGGCTCTGCCACAGACTAGCCCTGTGATCTCAGGCAAAGTTACTTAACTTCTCTGTACTCAATAGTAAATTGGAAATTGATTAGCTGATTTCTTCATTTACCAAAGATTTATTGAGTGTCTATTATGTTCCAAACAGTATTCTAGGTTTAGAGCTACATTAATGAACAAAACAGCCATAAGTCATGGAGCTTACATTCTAGTGGGAGAGGAAAATGTAGAGTCTGCTCATTGAGGAAATGTGCTAAGGAGCAAAAGTAAAGCAGGAGAGGGGGATACTCAGTATTGGGAATGAAATTATAGATAGAGGAAAGGACTCGCTTGAGAAGGTGATACTATGCCTGGTGTGTTTGAGAAAGTGGAGGCTACTGTGACTAGAATGGAATACATATCAGCCAGTTGAGTAGAAAGAGATGGGACAAGAAGGGAAAAATTGTACTCATCTGTATGAGAAAACCGAGTTCTCCCTTCTCCTGAGTCTCCTTTACTACTCACATAGAACTCACTTCTGACACTTCTAGTCATCAATTATGTGGAGGTTTTCCCCACAACAAGCAATTCTCTGTGACACCAACTAGGTGTCTTACAATTTAACTCACTTCTGACTACCTGGGGATAGTGTCAGATCCCACAGGTTAAGGGCTCAGTCCCACAAGACTGTTCTCACCGCATATGCCAGTTGCAAGTTCCCGTTGTCACCTGTGCTTCTGACCAGCTAGCTCTAAATCTGAGGTTCTCGTAAGCCCCACCTTAGGTTCGATTAATTTGCTAGAGCAGCACACAGAACTCAGGGAAACACACTTATGGTTTACTAAAGGATATCATAAGGGTACAGATTAACAGCCAGATAAAAGAGATACATAGAGCAAGGTCTGGTAGGGTTCTGAGCGTAGAAGCTTCTGTCCCTGTGAAGGGTGCATCGCCCTCCTGGTATATGGATGTGTTCATCAACCTGGAAGCTCTTCAGATCCCAAACTTTAGGGATCTTGTGGAGATTTCATCATATAGGCATGATCAATCATTAAAACCATTTTCAGGACTTCTCTCATCTCAAGAGAATGGGGGAAGGGTCAGGGTTGAAAATTCCAAGCTTCTAATCATGACTTGGTCTTTCCAGTTACCAGCCCTCATTTAGGGACCCACCCAGAGTCACCTCATTAGAACAAAAAACACTCCTATCACCCAGAAGATTATAAGGATTTCAGGAGACTCGTTTCAGGAACCAGGGCCAAAGACCAAATATTAGAACAAAAGATGCTCTTAATGCTCTTATTACTTAGAAAATTACAAGGGTTTTAGGAGTTCTGTGCCAGGAACCATGAGCAGAGACCAATATGCATTTTCTATTATCTCACATAACCTTTGTAAGATTGAGAGATAATAAATGTAGAGCACTTTGAACATTACCTAGCTATATCCATTACTATTGCCACAATAATGTTATGTAACAAACTAAATCTCAGTGGAACGTGATGATAAATATTTATTTTTGCTGACAAATCTACATGTTTGTTGGGCAATTTTTCTGGCCTTCACTAGGTTTATTCTGCACCTACAGTCACCCATGGGTTGTATAGGCAGCTCTGCTGACCTTGGCTGAGCTCTCTTACATGTTTGGGGATTTGGATGGCCAAAGCTGGGCCACTTAGCTCTCTTTCATGTTATCTCTCCTTCTCCAGGAGGCTAACTCTGGCCTGTTCTCATGGCGGTGGCAGGGTTCCATGAGAATGGGAAACATATGAAAACCTCCTGAGGCCTACACTTAGACCTGTAACACTACCAACTCTGCCACATTCTGCTGGCCCAGGCAAGTCACAGGGCCTCTCAGATTCAAGAAATGGAGAAACAGACTCTGTCTATGGATGGGAGGAGCAGCAAACTCAAATTATAGGAAGGCATGGATACATAGAGCAGTAGAGAATGGAGGCCATTTTAGCAATCAGTATATCACATTGGCACATAAAAGTTCAATAAACATTAGCTATTATGTTTATGTTTGTGAATTGCATATTTACATTTTGAGGGTTTTCAAATTGAGATAATTTGTAAGAGCCCTTCATAGATGTTGTAATTTTTTTTGTTTTTGAATTTTAAGATGGGCTGTTATTGCTCTTTGCTTTTTTGCCATACTAAAGTTTAAATTTTTATGTAATCAGATATATCAGTCTTCCTTTATGACTCTGTGTTTGGTCTCATGCCTAGAAAACCCTTACCCAAGATTATAAATTTTTTAATCATCCACATTTTCTTTTAGTACTTTTATGTTTGATTTTTTACATTTAAACCCATTATCTATCATGAAGACTGATATTTTTTGAAAGACTTTTTAAAAAATATTAATTAAAGCAAAGAGGAAATCAACACAGAAACTGCAGGAAATATAAGAAAAAGTCCAGCTTACAAAATATGAGTTTCTAGATCAGAAAGTTTCCACCTAATCTGAAGTTATCTGCACCTCTGCCTGGCATTCAGAAAGATGCCTTATTTCCCAGCCATACTTAGCTGGTATCTTTGATACTTGAGTCTATTTGTGGTCAAGACCAAGAAGAAAATCTTTTTCGCCTCACATCTTAGGCCCGGTGGTAGTGACAGAAATAATCATAGCTTTCAGATGAACCCTGCTTGCTACAATGTGTAACATCTATACTATACCTTAAATATTTCCATAGTGCATGCATTATTATTAATAATGTTTATCTCCCCCACTAGTTGACAAGGTTTTTGAGATCAGGAGCCTGTTTTTGTTTTTCATTTCTATATCTTTAGCACTTAGCATAAAGTTGTTCACATACTAGATGCTTTTAAATATAGAATGGATGGATGAAAAGATGTCATCACTGAAAACTGAAAATTCAGCATTTGCTACTGATATCTAAGAAGTATAGGCCTAGATTTGGCACTTTGATATTGACAGTGACAGGTATAACTTTCAGTAGAAAGTATTTCAAACCCTGTATGAAATAGCTCCTTGCCAATTTCTTTATGCAAAAACAAAACAAAACAAAACAAACAAACAAACAAAACAGTTGCCGGGACAATTACTATGTCTAAGTATTAATTTAGACCTCGTTGTATAATTTTAAAAATTACAGAGTAGAGTAATATGCAGTAGGAAGGTAACTTAACCAACAGACACATAGGAAGTTTGAGTATTACTATATGGGTATGAAGCAGAAGAAAAGCAATATATTAAAAGACATGATCTTTGTCATATTCCCTTGTCATCCCTGGGGCATTCAAACAGTTATTTGGATACTTTATAGATCCAGTTGGCAGATCTGTAGAGTAGTAGTCTAATTAATGAATACTCTGGGAGCAAATTTATTCTAAATATGTCATCCCGGATGTGGAAGAAATTGAAAGAGGTACCAATCTCTGGAGTACTGGGTCAGAAGCAACCAAGTTGAGAAACAACAGAAGACAGACTTCTCATGAACAGACCTGGGATCAGTCCAGGGCAGGGTAGCCAGACTTTCTGGATTTGTATGACTTGGGAGTTACATAAGATTGAGGAAACATGATACTGAGCAGAGCATAATCCTGAGGAAAGCAGAAATACATGTTGGTCAGACCAAAAAGGTAATGACATGTAGCTTGCCCTACTTGGTGGAGAAAGTACTCAGGAGAACCCAGAGAAACCATGATGGCAGATTCATATCTTGGAACACGTCTCATGCCTGTTCTGTTAAATCTAGACCCGGTGCTGTAAGTACTGTACTCCTAAAACTGCATAGTAGCTGAAGAGAAGTAAAAACATGAAAAACTTTTTTGGAATGGCCAAAAGGACCCAAGGCTACTTAATAAGGTGCATAACAGCTCATCAAAAATATTGTTAATGACATTAAAAAATTGTAAGGTTACAATGGTAGAATGTGGCCAATTGAAACCTATTCATAACTTGCAAACCTTTATTCATTTATGCCACAGATATTAACCAAGTGTATGTCAGGGACTGTGCTAAATTGCATGAGAATAGATGTTTAAAGTAAACCTAGATCCTATTTGCAAGGCACTTAGGTGTTATTTCCTTGTTGAAATTCATTTTATATTGCCCTCACCAAAATTAATTTGTAATTGCTCACCTAGAACATACACATTAAGATTAACAAAATAAAGGGAGAAGAACATTAAACAAAAAGTTTAAAGAAACATTAGGGTCAGCCTAGTTGTTATAATTGGAGCCCAAATTTTACTGTGAGTTTTCTGGCAATAAGGGCAAAAGTAAACATATTAAGAATTATCAGGAACAAAGTTTTCTCTGGTACTGTTTGGGAGATAAGCTTATCATGTAGATGCATTGTATAGGGGAAATTAAGTAAATGCAATGAATAATAGCCTCAAGAATACTTACATAATAAATACAGAAGTAGGCTTTAGAATGCCAAGGCAATACAACCTAGTAAGTGTGATTAGGCACATACATAAATAATTAAATTACAAGGAAGAAAGTGATAAGTACTACAGAGAGTAATAGAGAAATGGATATGGGAGTTTAGGGGAGGGAGCTATTACCAGGATAAAAGGAAGGGACAAAGTCCTTGAAGGCTGGTAGGATTTGGACATGTGAAGATCTATTTATCAGAATTTATAAATAGCCACAATGTATTAGTTGACTGTCCAAGGCAAACATGTGAAAAACTAGTGAAATGACTTCAAGAAATAGAATGTCCTACACCTTAAACTTGTTTAATGTTATATGTGAATTATATCAGTAAAGCTGGAAAAATACAAATCTAGATATATGAAGATTTACACACACACACACACACACACACACAGAAAAATAAAGAAAAAGAGAATGTACAACCACATGGCTTTGGAGGCAGACTTGGTTTCAAAAGCTTGTGTCATCTCACTAAGCCTGTTTCTTCAACCCTAAAATAGAGATAACATAACTACTTCATAAATTTTTTAAGGATTGCAGGAACTCGTATGTGAAAATGTCTAGCACAGTGCTTGATACTAAGTAGGTACACAGTAACTTTTTTTGCCAATAGTATTTTTTTCAATTATAATTGACACACTGTATTATATTAGTTTCTGGTATACAACACAGTGATTAGACATTTACATAACTTATGAAGTGATCGCCTCAATAAATCCAGTACCCACCTGACACCATATCTAGTTATTACAATGCTACTTACTATATTCCCCATGCTATACTCTACATCTCCATGACTATTTTGTAACTACCAATTTGTACCTCTTAATCCCTCCCTCCTTCACCCTGCCCCCCCACCTCACTTCCAATCTGGTAACCATCAAAATGCTCTCTGTATCTATGAATTTGTTTCCATTTTGTCTGTTTGTTTTGTTTTTAAATTCTACATATAAGTAAAATCATAGGATGTTTGTCTTTCTCTGTCTGACTTACTTCACTCAGCACAATATCCTCTGCACGATCCTCTGCATTCATGTTATTGCAGATGGCAAGATTTTATTCTTTTTCATAGCTCAGTAATAATCTATTGTATATATGTATAATGCTACAGTGAACATATGGATGCACATGTCTTTTCGAAGTAGTGTTTTGGGTTTCTTTGAATAAATACCCAGAAGTAGGATTATTGGGTCTTTCTTTATCTCATGTTATAGCTTTTGCCTTAAAGTCTATTTTGTCAGGTATAAGTATTGCTACACCAATTTTTCTTTGTTTGTTTGTTTCCATTTTCATGAGATAACTTTTTCCATCCCTTTAGTCTGTGTGTGTCTTTTGATCTGAAGTAAATCTCTCAAAGGCAGCATATGTAAGGGTTTTGGTTTCTTGTCCATTCAGCCACCCATGTTTTTTGATTGGAGCATTGAATGCCTTTACATTTAAATTAATTGTTGCTAGATATGTAGTTTTTGCTGTTTTATTATTCATATTTTTAATTTTTTCTTCTTAAAAGTCTTTTTAACATTTTTTATAATACTGATTTTGCAGTGATGAACTCCTTTTGCTGTTTATTGTCTGAGGTTCTCTTTATCTGTCCTTCCATTCTAAATGATGCCTTTGCTGAGTAGAGTAATCTTGGTTATAGGTCCTTGCTTTTCATTGCTTTGAATATTTCGTGCCAATCCCTTTAGGTACATAGTAACTTATAATGTTCTACTTTCCATTCAAAGTAGAAAAAAGTAGTCCTAAATACTTAGGTAATTAAGAACTGACTGTATGTGGATATTAAAAGTCACACATGCTTTATCAGTGACTTGGGGAGGATATAGATGACCTACTGATAAAATATTCAGGTAACTGTAAGTAAAGGTGAAAAATTTAAGTTCCTGAAGATTTCAACTTATGAGAACACCATTCTAGTGAGGAGATTTCTTAATAGTATTGAATATGACATCAGATTTTGAAGCTAAAAACAGGATGACATAAGAATAGCACATAGGAAAACAAAATTGGAAACTTGAGTTATTTCCATGTTTCCAGTGAATTAGCAGATTGATGTGGCTGCCAAAGGACAAGACAGGAAAGAGTCACTAATCAGATGATACTTTAAGTCTTGGGTATTAGTTGCCAAGTTCAATGAATACTTTCCAGTCCTCACTTTACTTGGTCTCCATGTAACATTTAGACTGTCTTCCACACATTCTTTCTTGACTTCTAAAGAAAAAATTCCTAATTTTCCTCTACTATGAGCATTCCTCAAATTTCTTTCATGCTTTCTTTTCCGGACACCTGCCCCTCAAGTGCTGGTTTTTCTCAAGTTTCTATTCTCAGCTTCTCCTGTTAAGTCTCTTTTCCGTCTCTATTCCTTGAGCTTACATATGTACTGAAGTCACAACTTCCTGTCTGAAACCTTCCCTTAATCCAGCTCATGTGCAGACTTTTTCTTTGGCTACTTTTCCAAACTCCCTCCGCAACCCCACTCTTATCTACATACTTTACTTAGATTTCCCAGCCCTTTTAAGAATCATACATTTAAAATATCTGTACGTCACCCAGAGCCCTCTTCTATTCTTCAGGTTCATATATCAAATTGCCAAATCACCATACTTCCATATTTGCTAAGTATGTACAGGTACTACAGAAATACAAGGTGTCACCATTATTTTCATTTCTCACATAGTCTGTTGATTTACTTATTTCTCACATATGTAAATGGCAGTGGCTTTCAGGGGTTGCTGTGCTAGACCCTGAAACAGGAGAATCGGGACATGGCATGGATCAGCACAGAGCCACACAGCCCATGTCATCTGATTATGTCTCTCAACGACAAGGACATGAGAGAATAAAGAAAAGTAGCAAGCACTGATAAGGGGTAAGGTTAATAGCTGTGGACAACTTGAAGAGAATGGCAGAATCGCCAAAGCGATTAATGATATAGTATCGTACTTGACGGCATTGACTCTGGAGCAAGACTGCCTGGGTTCCTTAGTCATTTCTAGATGTGTGATCTTAGGCAAGTTAAATCTCTCTTTGCCTCAAACTTCATCCTCTAAAAATGGGAATGATAATAAAGTCTATGCCACAGTATTGTTGGAAGGATTAAATGAGTTAGTATATGTAAAGTACTTAGTACGGTGCATGTTATATAGATGTTTGACACTTATTTTTGATAGTGGTGGTAGTGATGGTTGGCAGCGGCCAAGCAGCAGTTACAGGCTTACTCATTATTAGATGAAATAGCATGGCAGCCATCTGATAGCTATGCTCAAAGTCGTCAGCCTTAAGTTTTAGATACACTAGAAAGCAGTATCACTTGAACATTCTCTAAATCAGCAGTATCACTTGAATACTCTTTAATCATTTGTAATGTAACATTCACTATATCTGCGAAAGAGTAAAATGCTTAAGCATAGGTTTATAATCAATTATTCATGACATAACATCACTGGGCTTCATCCTAAATTAAAGGATTTGAATTGGCTGGCTTCTAAGGCCCCTTTCCAACTGTGAATTTCTGAATCTTCATTTACTGGTCAAATATATTCTTACCTGTGTTCTAGTTTCCTCTTGGGGTTTGCTCATCTATTATCCATTTTAATATGCTTGTCAGCATGTGAATGCTGTTTTAGTGTCGAGTTTATATGTTTTTCAGACCACACGTCTGAATTTAGAACAGCAACTAGAAGTAGGCACATAAATAGTTATTATTTTTTTTTACTTTTTGTTATGTAAATGTTTATAAGCAAAAGTAAAGAAATTAATATAATGAACTTCCACATCACCAAACTTCAAAGTTATCAACTCATGGCCAATCTTTACTCATATACTTCTTCTTCCTACAATTATTTTGAAATATAGCCTAGCATTATGTTGTTTTATTCATAAGTATTTCAGTATTTAACACTGAGATAATTTTTTCAAAAATACATAATTATAATATATTGTCACCTGTAAAAACAATAAAAACCTATTTGTGATTGAATCAAAAAAAAAAAAAATGGTGATTAGCCAGGCATAGGGTGAGGATTTAGGCATCATCATTTACTCAGCAAGATATCCATATGTAGATAACCCCCTCCCCACTCCTTCGCTGCCCGCCCCCCCGAGCCTAGGTAATAAATAATGTACTAAGGAGAGATGTCTCTCTCGTGAGTAATTTACTGAAGACTTCAATTCTGAAAAGTATACCCCAAACACCAATTAAATATGCCAGAAGCAATTTATTTATCCTCCCAGAGAAAAATAAAAGTGGAATGTCTTTTTTGAGTTGTGGTTTGTTTTTCCATGTATGTGGGTAGGCTTTTTATTAATGAATTATTAAAGAAGTCTTGATTTCATTTGTGACATCGCACTTGATTTTAGATGCTCTGTGGTCTCAGATGGTCTTACTTAAGCCAGTTAAAGAATTTAAGAAGAGAAATCTTTTAATGTATATTTATAATAAATTTATTTAAAACCTAAAACTATTAAATTAGTTGTCCTATATATAAAATTAGGTGAAAATCAATTAAACTATCTTCTCCCTCTCATTTTTCAGAACCTGAGATTTTTTTTAAATTTTGTTCTTTATAACTTTGTAATATGAACTTCTTCAAAAGTTTTATTTGTCAAGAGTAGAAATATTAACAAATATTTCTAATGTCATCTAGTTCTTTATATAAACTCAAGCAATTTCTTTCTATCATTTTTTAATTTTTATTTCTATTTCTTGTAAAAGATAACTTTGAAGAGTCCCTTTTTATTTATTTACAATGAAAGTTGGAAACAAGAACTTACTTCCATTATATTCCAAAATCTAAAACAATTGCTTTTTTCTCTTTTTTTAAATGTATCACTAACATTTTAGGAAAGAGTTGAAAGTAAATCATCTTTCAGCCTAAGGGATCCTTTGTATAATATAATTAGTTCTACTTTGAAGCCTTACCAATAGAGAAGGTTGTATGCAACTGAAGTTGTATGTGGCACCGTTTCCAAAATAAGTAGTATATTTTTAATACACAAAACTAAGATTAGACCATTAGAGTTGCACTGGTCATTTTAGTCATCCCATTTAAAGGCTATTTTCGTGAGTATAAAAAAGGGACTGTACGATGAAAGAAAATTGATAATGCTTTTGGCTTTATCAGACACTGGAGGCTACTCAGAATAAAGGCCAGTGGGGTAGTTCTGCTCTCTACTCCAAATATTTGTAGTTGAGTTCATGGTGTACATTTTTGTGAAGGATTGTTTGTGGGACACGTACTATGTAGCCTTGGCAACAGCACTTTGAAAGTTCAATGTTTTCATAAAATTTTTTTCTAGAGTCGCTAAACATTTTCTTCCCAATCTAAAAAATTCCTTTCATATACCAGCAGGTGGAAGCAAGAGCAGTCGAATTGTAGTACTTTGCTTTCCAAGTGTACTGGCATGTTCTGTAATTTATCCATGACTCACGGTACTTTTATGACATATCATTTACTTAATTACCTTTCTCCAACAACTTTATTGTCTTAGCACTTTCTCTTGGTTGCTTTATCACATTATTTACTTGGTATCTTGGGCTAAATTTAATAGTCATTGTAGGACAGACTAATGTAGATTTTTTCATCACTTTTCTATACTCATTGATTCAGCATTTCCAACATATATGCTATGCACTGACACATTCTTCCACATCTGCCAAGAAATACAAAGATGAATTAAGACATGGACTATGTTCTCAAATTGCTTACATTGTCATAGAATTAGAAGGAGAACGTCTTCTCCATTTCTCCCCTGACCTGTCGGTGTGGCAGCAGGTCATTCATCCTTCCTAGTACATCTCTTAACCATTCTAAGGCTGGCATTCAGTATTTACACAGATTTTAACTCATTCAGCAAATATATACTGAGTACCAGGCACAATATAGGGATTTAATTTATAATTTTATGCTGTTTTCCTTACAGATTAAAAAAGACCAAACAATCTTCAGGAGAAGGATAATTTATTTTTAAAAATTTTAATACAGATCGTATAGTGTAAGTAAGCAATTGATGTATAGACCCTAAAACATTGAATTTAAGGAATTTAGAAGTTAGAGTAAGATTTTCTGGAATACACTTAGAAGACCTTCCACAAATGCTAGTTTAAATAAAAGTATGATACTCTAGATCAATTGTGTTAGCTGTTTACTAACAGCTAATAATATTAATAAGAAGAAAATATTTCATACAAAGGATAGAAAAGAAAGAAAAGAACCAAGTTCTAAGGGTGTGTGTGTGTGTGTAGAATGAGAAATGTAGAAGGACCTCCTGAAGTCAGAGTTGCTTACTCTGCCCTCTAAATTCCCCATCACTTTATTCACATAGGATTTGCTGCTGTATATTCTAATCTATCTTTATGTCTCTTCTTCACAAGTCTGTTAGCTCCCAGAGGGTAATAACTATGTCTCATTCATCTTCGAACCTCAGTAAGTATTTGCTGAAGGAATGACTGAATCAACTAATTTGCTTCGCGTGAAATCCTTTATAATGAGTCATTTTTTGGTATTATAATTTGTAATGTAGGCATAATCACAGATGATGGTAACAAGTCAATATCTCTTTCTGAGAAATCACCACGGAGTAAAGAACTAGCAGTGGTTGCATAGAAAGTTTTCTTACAGTGCCTCAGCTGAATCTTATCCATAAGAAATGTAGGTTGTTTTGCCCGAGTGCTTTAAAAAAGCTTTTGCAACTTCCTAGTACACTTTTTCAAGTGGTTTCCTGCTTGCCTAAGAGCAGTTAATTAAAAGGCTCTGAAAAGGAATGAGACGTGGGTGCACAGAGTAGCCATCAGGTTGTCCCAGTTGGAGTCGTTTTACTCTTTGGAAATGGTGACTAAAAGCTGCCCAGGCCTACATGGCCTGTTTTTTAGAGCTGGATGAAAGCAAAAGTGGGGCACTCCTTCTTAGCCCTTGTAGCAATCCTTCAGGGAGTGGTATAGTTAACAAGCTGGACAAGGAATGCCAATATGTATGTTTTAAGTGCTGTATTTACCTTATTTTCTCCCCATTCCAAGCAGGATAGATCGGGGAGGTGCAGTTGTAAGAAATCTGATGGTTTCCTTTTTTAGGATGCAGTTGCAACATGAGTATAGTTTAGTAGGTAAGAATATGGAGTCTGTAATCAGACCCGAGTTTAAATCTCAGGTCCACATCTCCTCTGTGACCTCAAACAAGCTAATTTTCTTCTCTGTGTCCAGTAGAATTGGGTTAACTTGCCTCTTGGCTTGTTAAATAAGAAATTAAACAAGAAAATGTATGTAAACTCTTGCTATAGTGTCTGGCACATTAACAGGCTCTTAACAAATATTAGGAATGAAAATGATACTCATGACTTATATGTGTGACAAATTTCTAGCTTAAGATTCTAGATGAAGAGTGGTAAACTGAGACTGGGAATTTATGAGAAAAATTAAGTTTCGAACATGTTACGTTTGAGATGTCTATGGGTCTGGCGTTCTAGCTAGTGATCTGGATGGAATCATGGAGACACAAACTTTTTTGAGTGGGTACAAGAAAGGAATCCAGAAATACAAGGTCTCCAAATTGGAAAGGAAGAAGTAAAACTGTCCTTATTTGCAGTTGACATCATACTACCTATAGAGAACCCTAAAGAGTCCACCTAAAAACTATTAGAATAGGTAAAAGAATTCAATAAAGTAGCAGGGTACAAAATCAGTATTCAGAAATAGGTTGCATTTTTACACACCAATAATGAACTATCAGAGAAATTAAGAAAACAATCCCATTTATAATTACATCAAAAATTTAAAAACCTAGGAATAAATTTAACCAAGGAGGTAAAAGACCTGTACTTGGAAATTATAAGACAGAAAATGAAGAAGATACAAATAAATGAAGACATATGCCATTTTCACAGATAAGAAGAATTCACATCGTTAAAATTTCCATACTACCCAAGCAATCTGTATACTCAGTGCAATTTCCATCAAAATACCAATGGCATCTTTCACAGAACTAGAACAAATAACTCTAAAGTTTATGTGGAGCCACAAAAGACCTTGAATAGCCATAGCAATCTTGAGAAAGAACGAAGTTAGAGGTATCATACTACTTGATAACAAACTATACCACAAGGCTGTAGTAGTCAAAATAGCGTGCCACTAGCATAAAAAGAAACACATAGAGAGCCCAGAAATAAATTCATGCCTACATGGTCAATTAGAATAGGATAGAGAGCCCAGAAATAAATCCATGCCTATATGGTCAATTAATCTATGAAAAAGGAAGCAAGAATATACAATGGGATAAAGACAGTCTCTTCAATAAATGGTGTTGGGAAAACTGGACAGATAACAGGCTAAAAAATGAAACTAGACCACTTTCTTATACCATACACAAAAATAAACTCAAAATGGATTAAAGACTTAAATATAAGACCTGAAATCATAAAACTCCTAGAAGAAAATATAGACAATAAAGTCTTTGACATTGCTCTTAGTAATTGTGTGTGTGTGTGTGTGTGTGTGTGTGTGTGTGTGTGTAAAATCAGGCATGGAAGACAAAAGAAAAAATAAATGGAACTGCATCAAACTAAAAGGTTTTGTACAGAAAAGGAAACCATCAACAAAACAAAAAGACAGTCTATCAAATGAGAGAAGATATTCTCCAATGATAAATCTGATAGGAGATTAATATCCAAAATATATAAAGAACTCATATAACTTAACACCAAAAAATAATTTTTTCAATTTAAAAATGGGGGGAGGAGCTGAATAAACATTTCTCCAAAGACGACATGCAGATGGCCAATAGACACATGAAAAGATGTTCAACATCACTAATCATCAGAGGAATGCAAATTAAAACCACAATAAGATATCACCTCACACTGCTTAGAATGCCTGTCATCAGTAAATCAAAAAGGAAGTGTTGGTGAGGATGTGGGGAGAAGGGAACGCTCGCACACTGTTGGTGGGATTGCAAATTGGTGCAGCCACTAGAGAAAACAGTATGGAAGTTCCTTAAAAAAGTAAAAGTATGACTACCTTATGACTCAGCAATTCCACTTCTGGTCAGTTATCTGAAGAAATCCAAAACACTAATTCAAAAAGATAAATGCATCTCTATGTTCACCGCAGCATTATTTACAATAGCCAAGATATGGAAGCAACCTGTGTCCATCCATAGATGATTGGATAAAGAAGTGGTAATTATATATACAAAGGAATATTACTCAGCCATAGGAAAGAATGAAATCTTATAATTTGCAACAACATGGGTGAACCTAAAGGGTATTATACTAAGTGAAATAAGTCAGAGGAAGACACATACTATATGATTTCACTTATATGTGGATTCTAAAAGATAAAGCAGAAACATTCATAGATACAGAGAACAAACTGATGGTTGCCAGGTGAAAGGGTCTTTGGGAGGCTGGGTGAAAAAGGTGAAGAGATTAAGAAGTATAAATTGGCAGTTACAAAATAGTCATGGGATGTAAAGTACAGCATAGAGAATATAGTCAATAATATTGTAATAACTATGTATGGTGTCAGACGGGTATGAGACTTATCGAAGGGATCACTTCGTAAGTTATATAAATGTCTAATCTCATGCTGTACACCTGAATTTAATATTGAATGTCAACTGCAGGAGAAAAAAAAAAGACGAAGTGGAAAATGTTGTATATTAACTGTAATTGAGAAAAATTTTTTTTTGAAAAATTCTTAAAAACAAAGTGGAAAAGACAGAGCTTTGTAAAAGGATAAGGAAGTTTGATTATCAGGAGATTGGGTGTATGAGAGAGATTCACCAGTCAGATGCTTTTACATTTGGTGATTGGCAGAAATACGAGATGTGAAAGGATACTCAGCAGAGAGAATACAATAAGTTCACAAGTGTTTGATATGTTGAGGGTCTAGTATTAGTACCAGGAAGCTTTAGGTAATATTTTATAACTTGACCTCCATAGCTAATAAGATCAACTTTTGTACATGTATACAAGTGAATATTACTCAACCATAAAAAAGTGAAATCTTACCATTTGCAGCAACATGGATGTACCTAGAGGGTATTATACTAAGTGGAATAAGTCAGACAGAAAGATAGATACTGTATGATCTCACTTATCTGTGGAATCTAAGGATCAAAATAAATGAACAAAGCGAAAACAGACTCATAGATACAGAGAACAAACTGGTGATTGTTGTATGGGAAGGGGTTGGGGCACTGGGTGGAAAAGGTGAAGGAATTAAGAAGTACAAATTTGTTACCAAGTAGTCTTGGCAGTGTAAAATACAGCATAAGAAATATAGTAAATAATATTGTAATAACTATGTATAGTTCCAGGTAGGTACTAAACTAATCCAGGAGATCACTTTGTAAATTATATAAATGTTTAACCACTATGCTGTACCCTGAAACTTGTATAAAATAATATTGAATGTTAAAAAAGATTAGCTCTTAGTTGTAAAAATCAACTAAGATTTTTCACATATCAATACTGATTTGTGAAATTTAAACAATCTTGTAGAAAAGCCACTTTTATATTCTAATCATATTGTTAGAACATTTGGCCCTGTTCCTTGTAGAAAGAACTAAAAGTCTTTTCTACTACACTGTTGCCCTTGAAATTAGTGCTTCCTCATACATACATATTTCTCAGAATGTTAGTAGGATTAAATGAAGTTTTTTACAATCTGGTACATAGGGACTACTCAGTAAATGACTTCTCTCTTTCTTACTTTCTGTTCTTTCTTCCCTCCAAAGAGGACACCAAGAGCACTGATAAGTAGTAACAAGAGTGGTGACTTCATAAAATCAGTGATGAAAAACATAACTTTGTGAACAGTAGGAATCAAGATGAGAAGAGCGTGGTTCTGATGAAATGGAATGGAACAAGAGAAATAATTAAAATAAACAGTCTGAAATTCCGGTCTGGGGGGATTGATGAAATACAGCACTCAGTAGCAGCTCATAGAGAAATATTAGTTCCAAAGAAAATACTAGGAACATTTGCCTTGTGTTTTGAAGAATTGGGGCAAATTTCAGGAACTGCCATGCAAACCATGGACTACAACGCAATAACCCTATAGAGAAAGGATGAGAACGTGGATAAAATGTAAATTGCGGAGAAATAGAAGTTACAACATTTTACATAATGGAGTTTCTTAGTCCTGGCTCTAATAAAACATACTTCTCTGCATGAATATTTATTTGTGATGATGAAGGAAAATGGTGTTGCTGTAAAGTGTTAGCCATATCAATCTCATCTCAGGTTCTTAATGAGCTTGGACTGTGCTCAGCAGTGTGCAATGTTTTCAGGTTGGGGGTGTGACAAAAGAAATGTACAATGGTTATTGTGCTTGAGAAAGTCCTAGTCTAATTTAGAATATAAGACAAGTCAGCTAAAGAGGTTAATGACTGTAATTTAAATGTCTAAAATGAATGACATAGATAAAAGGTGATAGAAGCTTAGATCTGGATGAACTGGAATGGTTAAAGAAGCTTTGATGGAAGGAAATGGAGGCCTTTCAGCTCTACTTCAAAAGAAAATGAATGCAGCAAGTCAGAATGTTTCTGAAAGTACATCCCATAAAATGTTTTGCAAAAGTTTTAAGACAATAATTAACTAAAAATAGCTGTGGCATGCTCATTTGTCCAAATGAAATTCTGCAACCTGGTGATCTCTATCAAAATCTATGCAGCTTGCTTACTTTGCCTAAGTACTTCAGTAGTTTGTTGGACACAGGAGACTACAGCCTAACAAACGCACCTTCCTGTCAATTCCAATATAGTATTCTGTGTTATATCTTGGTTAGAAATTTCAGTGTTGTGTGTTGAAGACACAAGACAGTGAAGAAGTTGCAGTTGGAACAGAAATAATAAAAAGCCTAGACACTTATAGAAAAAAAACTAGTGTTTAATTAGACAGTAGAAATATCAGATTTAATCTAGATTTTAATTTTCAAATAATTGTACCTGATAACTCCTGTAGAGAAAGACAGGATGACGCTATGTTGCTTGCTTTCAACTTTTGTAGCTCTAAGTTGCAGAAAGACAATTAAAAAAACCCTCATCAGATTATCAAGGGTACAAGCACAGTTGCTAGCGTGACTGCAGGTGCACTGGTTTTCCCACCCAGGTACAGGTCTCCAGGGCCGCAGAAGCACTGAAGGAGAAGAGAGAAATGTACCAACATCCGAAGCATTGAATGAGCTTGAAATCGTTACAAAGGGGATGAGGAGAGACAGCAAAATGACGAGGGAAGAGGAAAATAGAGACAATGCAGATAGAAAAATTCTCAGTAGATCAAAATCTTTTAGTTAGAAGTATAAGGGGATCGTTCTGTCTTCATTTACTTTCCTTGGTAAAAATTATAAATTCTGAAAGGAATTTTAAATGAAATCCCGGAAAGTGAGAAGACAAGGTATAAGATTAAAAAAGTTTAATGTGTTCTATTGACTCACAAAATCATGATTTCTAACTTCTGTTCCTTTCTTTTTACCCCTTCCACATTCGGGAATTAATATTACTTTAAGGAAGGGATAGTTTTTCATCCATTTCATAGGTATACAAAGATGATTATGGGAACATCTATTCAGCAAAGATGTAGGGGCTGACATCTCTATCAGTTTAACCGAGTTAAAATCAGGTTATGCTGTGACCGAACCCTCACCCTTTTGATAAATGTTAGGAAATAAATGAAAACCAATGGAGGTCATCTTATCAGTGAAATGTTGAGAGTAATTTTCTTTTAAAGCTGCTTAACAATAATGAAAATGTATCCATAATAATTGGTTTGTACCAAGAGGATGGTGAAAAGAGCAGAGTATTAAGATGTGAAAGTCCTGTGTTTTAGTTATCAGCCTTCCACTTGCTATTTATTACCTCAGTAATCCCACTGGTACTAGAACTTCCTTGGAAGCCCAATCAATCATAGTCATGGCTGACTCCTTTAAGGCCTCAGTTCTGTGTGTCCATGAGGCATTGTGGGAATAATTGTTTTAGAAATTTTCAGCGAGCTCCATACAGTGAACTTCATGTCCCTATTATTTCAGGCCATCACCTGAAGCTTATAAGACCTTCCAGTCATCCATCATTTCTTGTACTCTGACCTTTGTACTACTTTTTTCTGTGCTCATTCCTTTATCAGTTTTCATTCCTTTATCAGTCAGGGTCCTTGTGAGGCAAAGAACAAAACCACATTCAAACTGGCTTAAACAATAGACTCACTAACTAAAAAGTCTAGCCTCCGGGTCAAGCTTTAGAATTAGTTGATCTGGGGGCTCAGTGATCTCAGTAAATATCTGGTTTCCTTCCTTTATTCTTTCACTCACAGCGTTTATTTCGTCATAAGACAGGTTCCACTCTTTTCCATAATATAGATGCCAGCTTCAGTCAAGGATACAAGCTTACTCAGTCATACTCAATAGGAATAAGACCCCTTTCTCTCACAAGAGTTCTGAGAGTGGGGACAGCCAGCTTTAAAGATCATGGACTATGTGGGGGATGTGTGGGTACTAGGAAGAAAATATGTATATAATTAGACAGGGGGCAGAGGTGAATGGTAGGACAAGCAACTCATATTTAGCTTCCTATTATACTCTTAGACTTTTCGCTTGTTATTTCTGGAACCCTCGTCCCATAGTAAACAAACTCCTCCACTTTTTCATACTCTCTGGATCATCTCTTCCCCTTTTAACCTTTACTGAAATCCACTCAGCCTGAGGAAAATGTTTCCCCTACATCCGTCTTCTTTCCACATCTCATACCACAAAGTAAGGAAGAAAGATACACATTTCTCTGTTTCCCAGCTCCTACCCCCCTTATTCTTGCAGACCAACACTGCTTCACCATGGTATAAAATCACCTGTGAGGCTCACAGCCTGCTCTTACCGTTCTATACCCTGCCCATGATGTCCTCTCCCAGCCACCTGGTTGGTCCTCACCGTATTTGGTAGACTTCAGTTCCTGGTTCAGTCTTCCTTTCTATTCCCAGGCCCAACCATCGAGCCACTGACTCCAGTGTTCCCATCGACGTTTTATCTGACACTAGGTTGTAGGCTCTTTGCGCTCTTCAGCTTGTTCATATCAACCATCCACTTCCAGGAAAACATCTTGGATCTTGTTAGACTGCGTCACCTTTGAATTCTTAAATTCAAACATTTCACTAACTACTCCCATTTTACCTGTTACATTGGTATTACCGAGCCTGTAGTCTCTCTTCCTATCTAAAACAAATTGCTCCACCCATGCCTTATAAGCCATTTGTTCCCACTTCCATTAAGACCTTGCTTTATGTGTCATTTAATAATTAATGGAAAAAATTGGTTTCAAGTAGAATCATAAATGATAAATTGCTTAATGTATTCAAACAAAACAATGTATGTTTATTTCCAAATATTTTGATATAAGAGAAGGCGTTTTTGTCAAGTATGAATCATTTGATAGGCATCCCTCACTGTCCTTGCATAAACTACATCTAAAATGCATCATTTTTTATTTCCAGTTTCAGTTTCTTTTAAGTGGAACAAGAACACACATAAAGACACACATAAGTAATCTGAATTCAAAAATCTTCTGAATCTTCACAGTTCTTTCCTCAGATTTCTATAATAGGAGTTTTTGTGTTGGCTTTTTAACAACCATCTTTTTCAAAGTAGTTACATAATAGTTTACCTAAATAAGAAATCATTCTTTTTTGCATGCATTTAATCAAATATTTAAATTACATGAAAACAAGTACAGTAGGCATAAACATATTTTGGAACACATGGACTTGACCGTTGGTGAATATGTAACTCAGCTGGTTGAAGGAGAAATGTGGAAATACAATAGAAAATAGTCTGCCAGCCTTGAGTGTCACCATCAACCAGTATGTTTCACGTAAGAGACATCAGTTAATTTGGAGAGACAGTTAAGGGCGTCAGTATTTAGGTCTCTCCCATCTTAGAAATGCATCCTTTCTGTGCCCCAGCCCCTTCCATCTGCACAGAGTTAGTTCTCCTTATTCTCACAGCTAACTCTACAGAGAATTGCTTGGGCGCACTCTTCCAGTTCTTTACCTTCTTAGTAGCCCTCCACCATAGTGATCTGACTTTCACCCCTACCACCCCCCTCCAACACTGCTCTTGCCAAAGTTATCAATGACATTCTTGTTGCTAAATAAAGATAGAAGAGATTCTTCTATCTTTCTTGAGATTTGTACAATAATTGGTACAGTTATTCACTCCCTCCCGTTTCCAGTGCTTACTTTTCACAACTTCTTAGACCCAGCCTGGCTTGGTTTTCTTTCTTCATCAGAGATTAGACTTCAGTTAGAACTCAGTTGTTCTTCTGTTTTCACTCTACAGATTCCCCTGGGCCGGTTCAACGACCCGTATAATTTCAATTACCATTTAATATAAATGGATTCCACTTACATGTGGCACAGCCACTTGGCATGTCCAAAGTTGAATTTCTCTTTTTTTTGTCCAAAGATCCTCCTCCTCCCCTTCTAAGTTCCCTGTTTTAGTGACAGCACCACCATCTATCCATCCAGTTCTAAGACAGAAACCTGGACATCTTCCTGACTCTCTCGCCTCTCCCACACATCCATTCAGTACCAACTAATATTGATTCTACTTCCTGAATGTCTTCCAAATCACTTCAATTCCCCATTTCCTAGTACAGTGTACCATAGTCTTATGCCTCAATTACAGTAATAGCTTCCCTCTAAAATGATCTCTCTTTTCCAAACCTTTCAACTCACTATAATTTGAACGATTTCTCTAAAATGCATATTTTATCTCGTTTCTCCCCTGATTAAAACCCTTTAATGGCTCTCTCATTGTCTTCAGAATAAGGTTGAACTCTTAACAATTCCCAAGGCTCTGCATTTAGTACTTCTTAGTTACCTTTTTCAGACTTCTCACTCCTTACAGCCTTTGGGCTTCAGATAGTTCCTGCACATTGTGCAGATATCGGCTTGCTCATTGTTCTTTCTGGAAAATTCCTAGAAACATTCTTTCTGTGGTCTTTCAGAGTCCCCTCTATTTACCCCTATCATAGCACTCATCTCAATATAATATAATCACCTGTTTATCAATTCATCTTCACTATATTATAATATCAGGATCTCAGTCAAAATGCTTTTTTATCCTCAGTGCCTATCACAGTGGCCAGACACAGTACACCCTCATAAATATTTGTCGAGTGAATGACCTTAAATGAGTCAGCCTCTATGAGCCTCAATTACACCATCTATTAAAAGGGAATAATGTCCTACCTACCTCATAGGGTGGTTTTGGGGCCTTGTAAGATAATAGGAGTGAAGTTTAGCATAGTGGTTAAGAGTGTGGAATCTAGATCTATACTACCTGGCTTTTAATAGTTACATGTAATATAATTTTTAATGGTTATACATAATACTATATAACTAGCTATGTGACCTTGGGCAAGTTACTTAACTTCTCTGTTTTAGTTTCCTCTTTTGCAATATAAGAATAATCACAGTATCTGCCTAGAGGATTGTTGTGAGAACTGCATTAATAAATGGAAAGCATTTAGTACAGTGCCTAAACACACAATAAATGTTATCTGTTATAACATTTTTATTTACTAGCTCTAAAATTATCAATACATACAAAATACATGTATATGTAAATAGATACACACATGTCACCAATTTTTAGTTTGAATGTTTAAGGGAGTGAAGGGTTGGTATCATTTTTCTTGATTTATTTTTTCTTTTTTCTTTTATGATGTCATAGCCATACCAGAGTTTGTTTTCCAAATCTTAAATTCAAATTCCCATTCTTGAATTACACAGTTTTGGTAGAAAAAAAAAAACAACAACAACTGTTTTAATTGGTGTTCAATGTTAAAAGAGAATTTTTGAAATGTTTCCTTGCTGAATTCCAAACATTTTTTGAGTCTACATACATAATAGGTGGACATTAGCTCAGGGAAAATATTTAAATAAGAAAGATTACTGGTTTAATTTATAAAGGACAATTATGTCTTTGACACCTACCTTTATTTTTCTAATGACTGAAGAATTTATTGTTTGGAAAGTACAAATTCTATTAATCCATAACTAGTCAAGAAAAAAAGAAAATACAAGAGCAGTTAATTTTGTGTATATGTGTTTACCTGAAAGAAATTTGTCCAATTTATTAAAAAGTTCTTTTTAATTTAAAATTTAATTAGATAATATACATTTGTGTATTGACTTTGGACCAGCAGAAATGCCTAACTTTTATTCTTTTTCTGATTCTTTTTAGAGTTGGTGGTTGTAGGATTTTATTCAAGATGACTTTAGGAAGAGAAGTAATGTCTCCTCTTCAGGCAATGTCTTCCTATTCTGCGGCTGGCAGAAATGTTTTACGATGGGATCTTTCACCAGAGCAAATTAAAACAAGAACTGAGGAACTCATTGTGCAGACCAAACAGGTGTACGATGCTATTGGAACGCTTGACCTTGAGGAAGTAACTTATGAGAACTGTTTACAGGCACTGGCAGATGTAGAAGTGAAGTATATAGGTGAGTAGGATGTAAAAGCACATCAATATTTCATTTTGTGGGCATCATAAACCATTTTACGCTTTCTGTCTTGGCAATCCATTTTCCAATTTTACAGGACATTGATTTTTACATAATGATTAATTAATTGCTTAGAATTAAATTACCTAAGATTAAATTTTTTATTACTTTGGCAAAGGTGCTATAAAATGTACACTCTCATTACAACTGCTTTCTGGAGAGCATTTTGACAATCTATATCAAAACTTTTAAGAAGTTTATACACTTCTTCAGTAATTCTACGTCTAGGCATTTAAGCTAAGGAAATAATCAGATACAGAAAAAAATCATGTATAAATTTATATATAAACAGGTACTCTATCATAGCAAAAGTTTAGGAACAATCCTTAAATGGAAACTCATAGAATGGCTAAGTAAATTATGATACATTCACCCTCTGTAACACTGTGTAGCCATTAAAATCATGTTTAGGAGTAGTATTTAATGACCTTTATGCTTTTCTGTACTTTCATATATTCTACACTTAAAATATATTATTTTTATAATATAAGTATAGATCCTTTGAGTTATAAGAAAAAGATTCACCCTGGTGACCTCTAAGGGCTGAATATATTTTGTAGGATAATTATGGCTAAAGAACCTTGACTGTGTGTCCAGCCTTCATAAGAATACAGTACTAAATCTGTAGAGCTAGATATCATAAACATTTGTATGACTACCACAATTTAAAGTTTGTCCGAGATCCTCTACAGCCCTAGCGACCTGGTCATCTCTTTACTCCCACCAACTCCTCAATACTAAGAATTCCCCACCCTGTGTCCCACCACAGAGGGAACTTGGCTGTTCTCTCTGACCTCTGCAGTCAGTTCTGTTTCAGTTTCTGCTTCTACTACCAACTGCTTCTCTCTCATTAGTGGCTACTGAATCTTGCTACTAGTCTTGAGTTTAAAATTTAATAAAAAGGATCCAATTGGTCTCATTAATCAAAATCAAAGGGATGAGGTTGGTGCCATTCAGCAGTTGTCCCAGCAGGGAATTTTATGTGCATCTCTCACCCTTTATGTGGTTTGTCCTTGGTTCACATACATCTTTAGTCATTTATGGCCAAGCTGGTGTGTTAGCCTGGTAACTTATGTGTTTAACAAATCTAAAATTATATCAGTGGGGGGAAAAAAAACAAAGTATATTTTTAAGGATTATCTTAAATTCTGTTTTTTTTTTCCAATAATACATATTTTAAATATACTTTTAGTTCTGTGGTATCTGTTCTTGCTCATCCATAAATTTATCTTTGTGGGTTAATCATACTAGGAATAAATTTTTAAAGACTAACTTTCTCTTATTTGTGTATGTCCTCAGACTTCATTCTGCCTCCAGCACTAGTTCTTAAAATCCCTTTCGTCTAGTGTCTAGTACTGGGCTTTAGCATTGTTATAGTTTGGCAGTGAGAGCACAAGTCTGGTTCCAGGTCTTTGTGGCAAAGGAGGGAAGGAAATGGTTTTCATTATTATTATTTAAGAAGATGATGCCAGTTTTAGGCTTCTATATTTTATTCTGCTCATTTAGTTCTTGAGCGATTTTGATTTCTTCTTAATAATCTTCTTGAGTTCATTTTAAAAAGCAAACAGAAATTGTAACTATATAATTATATCACTTAAACAAGTGCTGTACGTACTAAATTTTTAATCTGTTCCATTCTTTCTGTAATTTATGGACGTAAAATTAGATACTAAATCAAATCCTAAAAGAATACTAATCTAATTTGATTTTTTAAAACATACATTATGAATTTATTCAGATATTGTGGCAATTTTTTTATACCTTTATACCTCTTTATTTGTAACAATAAAGAGGACTAATATTCATGAGGTAGCTTGTTTAACTGTACAATTTCTTAGTATATAAAGGATAGCTCTACTTTCCATCATATATTACATGTGTAAATTTTACCTATGTATAATAACTTCAAAGTACTAAAGATAACAAAATAAAAATGTATTCAATACATTGCCACAGCATAAGCACAACCATCACTATAAATTATACTCGTGGGGTTTTTTTTTGTTTTTTTTTGGAGTGTGGGTTATTTCACTGACATCAGATTTTTACCTAATTAAAGTCAAAATACAAATATAGGAAAAATCCAAGAACCAACTTTAATATGTGAAAATTAGAGTAGACTATATTACCACAATCATTTGATAGGAATATCTCCAGTATTCAGATGCTTACTGGATGTGTCCACTGAGATTTCTGGAAATCTTCTGAAATTGTATAGAGCTTCTTATGTTTGTATAAATGTTTGCATTGTAGGGAGGTCTATAACTTCCATTAAATTCTATAGAAAGTCTGTAATAAATGTTAAGAACTTCTAAATAAACCTCATCCCACTAAATTGGGCTGCTTGTTTTTGAAACGTCCTCTGTCTCTGCCTGTCCTCAGGCTTGCAGTCTCTCCTCCAGTATCCTACGGAGCTCTTCCTTTCACTCCAGCATCTCTAAAGTCCAGCCTTCTCCATAAAACATTACACAGCGCTCCAGCCCTGTGTTGCTGCCTTTGGACTACTATCCCATTCATTTAACAACTAATCCATTCTGTCCTATATGGTTCTTTATCTTTTTATGTACTGTTTCCCACCCCCCACTCCCCTGATGATAAAATGCCTCAGTATAAAACTGTGTCTTTATCTTTCTACATTCCCAGTTAGTAAATGACACCCTAAGCATACTTTAATAGGTGCTCAGTGCACACTCTCATTGTTCCCAATAATGACCCAGGGACAGCCAAGTCCTTCATTAGATGCCGTTCTTTGATAGCCTTAGGAACCTTTAAAGAAAGTATTTGAAAAACTTTTATCAAGATACTTATTCATCTAGTTAGGAGGTATTGACCTTAATACTGATTCGATGAGTCCTTACAGTTTTTCTCTCTGTTAACAGTAGAACGAACCATGCTAGACTTTCCCCAGCATGTCTCCTCTGACAGAGAAGTACGGGCGGCAAGTACAGAAGCAGACAAAAGACTTTCTCGTTTTGATATCGAGATGAGCATGAGAGAAGATATATTTCTGAGAATTGTTCATTTACAGGTAAGTGGTGTTATAAATCCCTTTAAGGGAAAAAAAAGTCTATAGTAATAAAGAAGAAATCTGGACCAAGAATAAAAGGCATGTGAATGCTTCTAGATTTTGTTTTTAATTATTATAATAAGGGGCATAGCATAGTGTTATATAATGTTATACCACTTAAATTTGGTTGCTAATTACATTCACTTAAAATTAAAGACCAAGTATAATCTATAAATCTAAGGTTTGTTTTTTCTTTTATGGTGACATTGGTTAATGAAATCCAGTAAGTTTCAGGTGTACAATTCAACAGTAAGGCATATATATATGTATGTATATATATATATATATATATCGCTATTAAATCATAAAGTTATGAACTTGATGGTTCAATGTAAAAACCCCTTTGAATTTTTAAAATATTGCAAGGTTTATATTAGATCAGATCAACCAGAAGCAAATGGAATCAAGCTGATTATCTATAAATATCGTGTGGTTTTGGCTGTCATATTGATGACCTGCTGTTGATGGTACACGCCAAAATCATTCCTGTTTGTCATCCTTACATTTTCTAGGACTCATGGAATTTATGGATAATGAATGGTTTAGATGGGTCTACGTTGAGCGTTTTGATCTTTTTATCACCAATGTTGATATCATCATATCTTTGCTTTGAATTTTTATTTTCATACCTCAGCAACAATGCTTTATAAGCCTAGGCATTTTTTGTTTAATTTTGATGTGTCTTTATGCAAAAACTCAAAAATTTTGTTCCTTTTAGTAAATTTTGACAAAAGTCAAAATAAAAAGCTGTGTAATTTCAAATGTTTTATTTGTAGCTCACTATAGAATATGTAATCAAGAATTTATTTAGACATATAAGAGTATATGCTATCTATTGTCTTGTGTCAGACAAGCATTTTTCACTCTATAATTTATAATCATCTATGTGGTTCACAATTGTTCCTCTTTGGCACTATAAAAATAACAGATTAAAATAACTTTATGATTATTCTTTATTAGTTAAATTGTTCCCTTTTTTCTTTTTGACCCCAGTTATTCTATGTGATTCAAATCATGCCCTTTATAGTCTCCTATTGTTATTTCACCCCCAAATAATCTAATTTCCATTCTAGCTATGTATCATATTTGTATTTTAAAACTTTCCTCAGAATTTTAATTTTTTTCGACTAACTTTTTTTCTGTCCTGACTTCTAAGTTCTGGTTTGGGATATTCTAGCATCAAAAAGCTATTTCAATCTTTATGTTATTAATTGAGTCTAATGTTTTTGTTACTATTCTACCTTCTCTGATTCTTGTGACTGTCATCAAGATATGGGAAATTTGTTACTCTAAGTTTCTTTATTATACTTTTAAATTTTATATATATTGCAGACTGATCCCACTAACTTTGGGAATAAATTGCTTCCTGTGTAGTAGACTAGAAAGGAGACTAGCACAGCATGGCACAGCACCAATGATTTGTCAGATTTGTGTATTTGTTTGGGCTGGTTCACTTTAGGGTTTTATTGTAATAATTTATAGCAGTTTCAGGCTCCATAATTTTTCCTCTTTCCAGTGGAGTGATTACTCTTATCCATGTGGGTTATTGTGGGAACATTTTAAGGGCTTTTACAATGTCTGGTAAGGCTATATCACAATTATGAAAAATAACTGCTGTGTTTGTTTATATATTCAAGCTTACTTGGTGAATTTAGTTACCTTTAAATGCCTTCCTTTGACAGATAGTTATGTTTATTTAGGCAGTTTTTTTTTTAATTTTTCAATTATAATCGACATTCAATTTATATTAGTTTCAGGCATACAGCATAGCTGTTAGACATTTATTAAACATGAAGTGATCACCCCAATAAGTCTAGTACAGGCAGTATTTTTAAATCTAGAACTATCAGCATCAGTTTTCTTCTAGAGTTGGACACTTTAATAAAAGGCGAATCATCTCATTTCACAGCCCTGACAAAGGTTTCTTAATTATTGGCTAAAAATACAGCAAAGATCAAAAAAGGTTTTATAGACACTCTTCCTAGCCATGTTGGTGAGAAAATATACAATGTCTTCATGTTAAAACAACTCAAGGATACAGTATTTTATGGAATATTATAATATTCCTGTGGCCTGCTAAATAATAAGTACAGAAAAGGGATCCTTTAGTGAAATAGTCTGAATTATTCATGTAAGCTAAATTGAGAAATATAAGTTATCTGTTAGATTATTTATATTTTTTCAGAGCTGTGAGCTTTGGTCTTGCCACTTTATCTTAGCCAATTAGTGATTTATTTATTTATTTTTATTTTTAAATTTTTTTTACACCTACAGCACCCGGTATTCCTAGGTGGTTTCCTATCCAAGTACTAACCAGGCCCGACCCTGCTTAGCTTCCGAGATCAGACAGGATTGGGCTTGTTCAGGGTAGCATGGCCATAGACTTCCAATTAGTGATTTAAACAGAAAAGTTTTAATGTTACTATGTAAATGTATTGGTCATAAGATTAAGTGTTGTGATGTATTCTACCAGCCATGGAGACCCGGTGCCAAAATAAAATACAAGAACCAGTGCTTTAAAACCATGGCAGGAAAAAAGGGGTTAGGGGAAAGAAGGGAAGAAGAGGGGAGGGAAAGAAGGAGGGAAGGAAAAGAAGGAAGGGAACGAGGGAAAGAAGGAAAGAAGGGAGGGAAAGAAGGGAAGGGAAGGGGAAGAGGAAAGGAAGGGAAGGAAACTATGTCCAAAATTCAACATGGTAATGATCATTCTTTTTACTTACCAAGATTTTTGATTTTAAAATGTATTGAGTCTAGTCATTGGTCATAATCGATACTACTGAAACTTGCACTTTTGTCAGGCTCTTAAAAGCCTAGAGATCCCATATAAAGTATCAACTACCTTGCCTTAATTTTCCCATTAGACAGGCACTCCTCTTTTGTGCTTCCCAAGTACTTACCTCTGGTTCTACTCACTACATGGTATTGACATCTGCTAATGTATCTTTTTCGCCTTCATATGACTTAAAGCGCCTCAAAGATATTCATCTTTGTTTCCCTGGTGCCTGGCACAAATAGCAGCTCAGTAAATGTGTGTTGAATGAAACTGAACTCATCCCAGTTAAAATGTGTCTTCATGAAGTGTGATTCCCCACTCCCAGAGTCCTCAGTCTGCCTGTAGCCCACACAAAAGCAGCAAATCTTATGGCATATTGAGTTAGTAGTCAACAAGCAGACCTTTAGCAGCCCTTCTGCCCTAGCTGCCTAAGAGTGTCCTCTTCATGATAGTAGGATTAAAAACTAAATATAACTGTTGATAAAAACAAACAATGGCAAAAAACAAAACAGGAAAAAACTGCAAATATAACACATTTAATTAAACAAGTTATACTTCTATTTTAGTTTTTGCAATAAGATCTGTCATCTTATATTTCTTTAGCATATTTGAAGTTTACGAATCAGTTTTTCTAAATGATATTCAGAGTAATGTACTGGCTTAATCGTCAGAGTTCTTTTAACAACATTGCAATTTCTACTTTGTATACACAATACAGAAAATCTCACTGAAATAATTTAATATTTTAGAAGCTGGAAATATGAAGGTCTTGTGAAGAAGAAAAGGACAAAGTCAAGAGACAGAAGCTGGGGAGGATTTGGGGGAAATTAAGACAACTTTTCACTTTTTTATTATGAAATTATAAAGAATGATCATGAATTAAGGATGGTAATGCAGTAGCATGGCATTTTGGGCAACGTACTAAACTAAGAATTTGAAGAACTTATTTCTATCCTTTTGAAGAACTAAGAATTTGAAGGGGCATGTATTCATATAAAACTAAGAATTTGAAGAACTTATTTCTACACTTTTACCACTAAATAGCTTTGTGATCATAGGAAAATCATTTACCCTCAGTTTTCTTGTCTGTAAAGTTAGTATACAAAATACAAGCATGTGTATAAGGGTGTGTGTGTGTGTGCGCGTGCACGCGTGTACGTTCACACACTTACATAAAAGCTCTTTGTTACAGAAGAAGTTAGAGAGGAGACTAAATATTGTCACCACAGAGTTAAAAAAGAGCCCTGCTGTCAGATTATATAAATTTGCAAAGTACTTCAGAGAACTCTATCCCCCAGCCCCTACTCCTAAAAAGGAGAAACCACACCCAAAAAGGCCTGAGACCTGATTCAGATTCAAGGGGATTAAATTCTTGTTCAGGAAGGAAGGTGCAAGTATAGCAGAGCAGTCTAGAAGTGTTGGCCGAATCTCTCTTAGAAAATCCTTGGGCAGTAATTCTGACCTTGCCTGGCCAGTATAAGGTAGAATATTATGATCAGCTCTGGGACAGGAATGTGCATGAGAAGCACATTTTAGAAGTACCTTACTCCTAACAGAGCCCTCCGGAGTTTTCCTGAGACCTCAGAGTCTAACCAGCAAGGGGTGTCTGATTATAATTGAGTCAGATTTTTGTGGTAAATCATGTATTTCGGTACAGATAATTAGTCAGGGATGATTTTTCTCAGAACTTCCTTCTACCTGTTTACACCTGTATTAACTATTTGGGGAATAAGTAGTTTTACCTAATCCAGACCATAAATTTGGAGTTTACTGGGCTGAGTATACTTCTAGGCTTTCTGAGGTAGCAGCCCTGCTACTCGCAGATGTGGCAAGTCCAGGCCAACCTAGTATGAGGTCCAATCCCGATCAAGCAGAGTGTAGAGTAAGAATTCTGCTAAGACTTATGATGAGTTTCTGTCCTAAACTTAGAGCTAAATGTGCCCAGGTGAACCCTGGGAACCCAAGTCCCCACACTGCTGTCCCACTGTGTGCCTGGCTTCTACCTTGGTCACTGCCCTGCTGGGACGGCCCTGTGCTCTGTATCTCAGCCTGCTCAGCTGGGTCCTTCACAACTTACTCAGCTCTCGCCAGGCCCTCTTCACCTGGGATTTTTTTTTCCCTCTCCCCCAGCTGCACAGAGCTACTGCTTACGTTCTCCCTAACCTTAAAACTTCCAGTTTTGAACTGTCTAGAGACTCCTGTTGCCATGCCCCACACTTCAGGACAGACTTTCTGGCGCTATTAAGGCCAGCCCTGATCAACCCAGGTTAATCACATCTGAATGAACACTGTGATTTGAACTGCTGGCCATCCCTTAGGGAACCAGCCCACAGCCCAGTTACCTCCCTAGCCTCTTCCCATTGCAGACACCTGCTTCTGAGATCCCAGTGTGTGCCCATACCAGCTAGGAAGGATTCCAACTCCTACCATGCCAGCATGCTCAGATATTCTCCAAGGACATAAGAGGAGGTTATTATGGAAAAAAGAGTCTAACTGTTCTCTGCCTCCACTGAGAATAAACTCAGGGGAAACTGTGAGTAATGTATGTACAACAAGTGTTTTACTACTATGACAAAATTTTTTGTTGGTAGATGAAGTGAGATACAGATTGTTGTATTAAGGAGTACTCTCAGAATATAACTCAAGATACCTGCTGCAACAAAATGTGCCAACAATCTAAAATGCAAGCTTTAAAGGTAATCCCAGTTCTATAAAGATCTAGTTAGTTGGGAAAACATAAAGCTCAGGGATGGACAGCCCAGGTCTTTCATGGAAAGAAAGTACAACCAATGGTGGGACTCTTAAGTTGGAGAGGTCTCTAAGGCTCTAGAGACAGAAATCCCCCATTGGCTCTCAACCAAACTGAATCTGTTACACCTACCAAATCTGTCTGGAGTCCATTTCCTCCCAGAGACCACAGACTGACCACCCATCCAGATGTACCATGTGTACTCTGCCACCTGTTTTGAAGAAACATCTGGTGTTTTCATACATTGCCATGGCCAAGGGAATTGTTCATTTGCCTCCAGGGCCCTTCGTTCTTTTGAGTGAGTGCTGTTTGTGTTGCTTGAATGCAGGTTCAAATGTAGTGTCCAGCTTTCCTCCTCTGTGCGTAGTGCTGACTCATTTTCCCTAGATACTCATTCATACGCAGCTTGCTCTCTCTTGCCAAATGATAATAAGGCATTTTTAAAGTTTTGGAATCCTTTTGCTGGGGTTTTATCTGGCTGTCCTTTTTTAGTATGTTGGCAAAAGAGCCCCACTCTCCATTTGTAGAATTTGCCCTTTCTTTTTTTCCTGCCTTTTAAGTAGAAGCAGGTTAGCAAATGATAGAAAATTAAATCCAGATGATTTGTGATAAGGAATATTTTTTGTGAGAAAGACCACTTGGTCATAGAGAATGCTCAGAATAAGATTATGTAAATGTTTCTATTATCACACTTTCAAATGGTACAGTCACTCTTGATTCTGATACAAGGCAAGGCCATTCTGGTTAGCTTTTTGTTTATTTAATTTTTCTGTTTTAAATGAGCAGAAGTTCACTAAAGTATAGGAGAAGTTAGGTCTTCAAAAGGGCCTGTTTCATAATCATCTATGTGCTTCATAGCCCCATAGAGATGATGGATAAATTTGCTTTGGCCTCATAGTTTATAATTTACCCAGGCACTGAGGTAACAGAAATGGGTGTCACACTCTTTAATTTCAGGAAACCTGCGATCTGGGGAAGATGAAGCCTGAAGCCAGAAGATACTTGGAAAAGTCGGTTAAAATGGGAAAAAGGAATGGGCTCCATCTTCCAGAACAAGTACAAAATGTGAGTTTACGTTTCCTTTTCTAATTGGAAAGGAAAAAGAATAAATAAAAATACAACAAAAAAAAAATAGAAAATAGGAAAACATGTTTGTAGTATGAGAAATAATGTATAATACAAATCCATTTACAATGTATTTGGTAGTCGATGGTTTTAAATTCTGCAACTCTTATTCACCTCATGGTGACTGACAGACAACTGATAATTGATTTTTTTCTTTAATCCTTTAAAAGTTTTATTTGTTTCATATGTTCCGGGCTTATTTTCTCCGCTCTGTCTTATATTCTCTAACAGCTAGTTCCAGGTCTTAACAGTTGATTTGTATTCTCATTCCCTTGGTCTTACAGAGACAGGGCACTGGAAATAAAATCCTTATGATGGAATGTTCTAAAACCAGTACTTTGGAATGGAGCATGCTATGATTAATACATGCCCCTTAAGGGCAGAGAGATTAGCTGCTCAAAAGTGCTTCTCAAACTTTTTCTTTTGTGTAATGCCAGTCAGATCTTCCAATTTCATAAATAAACTAGGCTGCAGAATTAATTCATTCTTTTGGAAGAGGTAAAAAAATAAGACATGATTTATTTCCAGGTAGTTCTTCTAGGCAGTAGAACTGAAAATAAGTTTGAAAGTAATACAAACCAAGTGATGTCAGAGTGGTAGATATACCTAAAGGCGCTACTGAGATATGGCATCTTTCTCCCATCTAAATGCTCTTCGAACAACTTGTATCCTCTCCATCCTAGTTACAGGAGAAATTTAACTGATCCCTCTTACCTGACTTGCCTTCCTGGTCAATCATCAGTTCTTTTGGGCGCATGAACACTTTATTAGTTAAAATGTGTTTGCTTGCAGCAACAAAACCCTGTTGAAACAATTTAAACAATAAATTGATTTGCTCGTGTAACTGGGAAGGTAGTTGGGCTTCATGGATTATTTGATACAGATGCTCAGTGGTGACATCAGCCACCTACTCTACCTTCTATTTCCCTACTCTGCCTTCTTCAGTGTTAGTGCTATCCAAAGGTGTCTTCTTTTTATTTCTAAAATATCTAGAGGTCTAAAAACCCAACCATCCAGAAAGACATAGAGAAGCCCCCATCAAACCTCCCCTCATGTCTTAATGACCCAGATTGTATCATATGCCTAATTCTGAATCCCCGTTTAGTCAGGGGAATGCCAGGCCTGGGTTACCTGAACCAGTTACTACTGCAGTGAGGATGGGATCCTAACTGGTGCAGAGGTCATACCCCTGGAACTTCAGATAGGATCAGGTTCCACTCAAACCACATGACTGCTGTAGAGTGTGGAGGAAGTGGAAGAGAACTCGGGGAGACAACCAGAATATTCAAAATGACACTGTATGTGTTAAGTCAGCAGTCTCAAATTTAGTGTTCTTCAGAATTACCTGGAAGGCTTGTTAAAACTCTGAATACGGGGACCCACCTCTGAGAGTTTGTGTTTCACTTTGTTTGGTGTATATCTCAAGAATTTGTATTTCTAACAAATTTCCAGGTGATGTTGATGTTTCTACTCAGGGCCACATTTTGAGAACCAGTGTGGTTTATATAAATTTCATTATCTTGAAGTTTTACAAGAGTGGGACAGATTCATAAAATTATTTCATGTTTTTTTCTTGTGATTTTCTTCTTACTGCTTCCTTTGATGTCCCACCTAAAACTTTTTATATAAAATTCGTCTTTGTTTGTAAACGTTCTATAAAACTAAGACGTAACCTTTTTTCCAAAGCAACCATAGAATTAATTATTCAGTTTTTATCTCTTGGCTTACTTCACCAAGTACTGATTTACTAAATTAAAATTTTGAATTGGAAAAGATTAAAACTGTGCCAATTATTAATGGGCTACTAGATTCATTCATTCATTCAGCAACTATTTATTGTGTGTGTACTCTGTGCCAGATTCTGCTTTGACTATACTTGGTAAATTCATTTCTTGAAAATTTACGACGGTTTTTAACACATCATTAGGATTGCTGTTTTATACATGTTACATATGGATACTCGAGGACACAACATAGAAGACTGCAGAAAGCTGTTTTATCAAGCACATCTCTAAGAAAGTACTTCCTAAGGGTTGGATACAGAAATCAATCTTCATATAAACGTGAAACTTACTTGACTGATGGTTAGAAAAGTGAAAGTTTTCTTGTTAATATCCCATATTTGTGTCTTTGTTTCAGGAAATCAAAACAATGAAGAAAAGAATGAGTGAGCTATGTATTGACTTTAACAAAAACCTCAATGAGGATGATACCTTCCTTGTATTTTCCAAGGCTGAACTTGGTAATTTTTTCTTATTTTTCTAGATTAAATTATATAGTTTAGGCAATAATGTCACCTCACGATTTGCCAAATCGAAGTTAAAAGAATTCTTTTAAAAAATGATCCAGTGCCTTCTACAGAACCCACTATCCCTTGTATAGAAAAGACAACCAAGCAATGCCTAGATTTTTTTTATGAATATATTCTTATTTTATTTTATTTTTAAAATTAATTATTTTTTTTTATTATGGTGACATTGGTTAACAAAAGCCAGTAAGTTTCAGGTGTGCAATTCAACAGTAAGGCATATATATATTGCATTGTGTGTTCACCACTCATAGTTAGATTTCTTTCTGTTACCACGTATTTGACACCTTTCACCCCATCTACCTCCCCCCTCTCCCTTGCCCTCCATTCTCTGGTAACCGCTAATCTATTGTCCATGTCCATGAGTCTCTGTTAACAATGCCTAGATTTTAGACTAATAAGAGTGCATACTAATTCTAGAGACAGTTCTGAGGAGATTTCATAATCTTTCTTGGTAACTTATGTTGTTTAACAGCCATTGGTGCATTGAAAATTTTTTGGCCTTACAATGCCCCCTATATCATAAGTTAAACAAGTATCTTCTTGTTCTGTTCTGGATCTTGCTTGGCTTAATTTTGCCTCGTCTCTATCAACACACCATTAACACAAGTACACTGAAGCCTACTCATATTTCAAATTACCATCTCCTAAGCCACCAGTTCTGTAACCACCACCACCACCATTCCAATAACATCAAAATAATATTATAAGAATTGTCATTTTACTTGAATTTTAATTACTCCACAAAATTCCTAGAGTTCTTAAAGGCACCATGCCAATACTAAATTAACCAATAATGGTGGAAAAATTAATGTATGAAAAAATAATTTTTTGCAGGTGGTCTTCCTGATGATTTCATTGACAGTCTAGAAAAGACAGGTGATGACAAGTATAAAATTACCTTAAAATATCCACACTATTTTCCTGTCATGAAGAAATGTTGTATCCCTAAAACCAGAAGGAAGATGGAAATGGCTTTTAATACAAGGTGTAAAGAGGTACTTTAGATGTTTGTCTTTTTTGTTTGTTTTTGTGGAAGATTTTAAGAAAAGGGTTTTCTTTGTTTACCAATGTTGAAGTCAGCTCAGAGACTATATCCCCATTTGTGTGAGCATTATGCTTTCTAATTCCTCAGACCTACAAGATTTATCTTTTTCCTTGCTCATTGGCATCCTGCTTGGTATGGCCACAGGCTGTTACTCTAATAAAAATAGAATGGATTAAATAAACTAAAAGTTGTATTCTACTCTTAAGTGAACAGTCCAGGGCTGATGGGGCATCGCTCTTTCCTCCCCAAGTGACTTCCAAGGGCATTTCGGTTGTCACCATTTCCCAGCCCGTTGGGAAGAGAGAAAATAAAGTACAGAACCAGTATTTTAAGAAGACCTAGAAATGACATATATCAACTCTATTCACATCCTGTTGACCCAAATTCCATCATATAGCCAAATATAACTACAGAGGAGGCTGGGAAAGATAGTCTTTAATTGACAGCCATTTGCTCAGCTGAGTGCATTCTCTTACTAAAAGGAAAAAAAGAAAAATGAGAAATTCTTCTAGTTGATTCTAAAAGACAACCAGCCACCTGCACCACAGTCTGTCTCTCTGGCTAAGTAACCACGAGCATCTTTTTTTCCACATGTCACGCCCATTCATGGTGTGTCAGGTCCCAACCAGTTACTGCTTTGCGCTTTCAAAGACTAGGCTCTCTGGGTGATACACATCCTCCCCAGTTGTAGCGTCTCATGATCTAGCAACCTGTGAAAACAAGTTGTTTGGCCCGTTCACCTCCAGAACAAACACCCAGTGGTAGAATAGGAACAGAATAACCACACTAAAAACTCCCATTTGAAAAAGGAAAGAATAGGAAACAGCAGGCGCATACCAATTTTCAGAAACAGTTTGGCGGGAGTCGTGAGGATTCCATGCTGTGGTGAAGTTCCTTGGATGGCCCATTGTGCCTCAGGTCTCCTTTCTGGCAGGATTTCCTTTAATCATTGTTTTCCATAGCCCCTGGTTTTGCCTGCAGGGAATTCTTTCTTGTCCTTAACCTTCCTTGACCGAATCCTGGGTGGTTATTAGTATAGTATAG
>NW_006436298.1:4357004-4366853 GCF_000325575.1 Pteropus alecto
TCCTGCTGATGCCAATTTGAAGCCTGAGGATTGCTTTAGGGATCAAATAATCACAAGCTTTTGTAGGCCAGGCTTCTGATGTCTTTGGTAATAAAATCCCACAAAAAAAAACTCGATAGGTTTTTTGTTTGTTTGCTTCCATCAGATTCATGTTAAAATAACTGCACCCAAAGATCACTTTTGGTCATGGTTCTTAAACTTACCAAATCTTTTCTTCTATACTGGCCGGAGTCCGCTTCAGGGCCCCTGAAGTAGTAGGTTTGAGAAAGAAGGCAGCATACTCAAACAAATTTCCATGGTTCAGTAACTCTGAGTGACAGAATTTCCTCCAGATGTGAGGAGTGCAGGGGCAATTGGCTTTTCCAGCAACCCAAAGCCCCGGATTGTGGGCCACAGGCAGAACCTCTCTGAGCAGAACTCTTCCTTCCATCTTTGCAAATTGACCAGTTCTCACCTGAGCTCATCTCCCTCAGGTAATCTTTCTAAAAGCAACAAATACCAACAAACATACACCAACATTATTAGTTTTCTCAAAGAATTCCCCAGCAGCCAAGACTCAGTAGGTAATTGGCCTGCTTTCCAAGTTATGGCAGCAACAGTTTTAACAAATGTTATCCCTGACGTAGTGAAGATTACCAGCTTCCCAGCCTGCAGTGTCTTGTATCCACCTTCCATTTCTGTGTATTTTCCATTTTTGTTATAGCAGCACCTGATTGCTTATCATTCTCTGTGGGTATGAAGGTACAGGTTATGCCACTATACAAACGTTACTGTGCTAACCAGAGCACAGTGACTCAAATAAGATAAAAATATCTCTTCAGAAAGAATTAATGGTTGCCCGGGGCTGAGGAAACTGGGGAATTATTACTTAATGGTTACCAGGTTTCTGTTTGGGGTGTTAGAAAAGTTTTGGAAACAAATAGTGGTAATGGTTGCACAACAGTGTGAATGTAATTAGTGCTACAGAATTGCACACTAAAAATGCTTAAAATGGCATATCTTATGTTATTTATGTTTAACCACAATTTTTTAAAAAAAAGTTTCTTTCTCTTGCCACTAACAATGTAGAAGTGAGTGATCCAGAGCTGGAGGACAGCTCTGCCATCCTTAGTATGTGGCTTCCAGGGTCATCGTTGTTAACTTCAGTTCACAGCTAGCGGGACAAGCATCTGCAAAAAATGACCCAGACAAATAATCCAAACAAAAAATGGGCAGAGGACCTGAACAGACACTTCTCCCAAGAAGACATATAAATGGCCAGCAAACATATGAAAAAATGCTTATCATCCCTAGCTATTAGGGAAATGCAAATCAAAACCGAGGATGGGGAGGAAAAGGAACCCTCATATACTGTTGGTGGGACTGCAAATTGGTACAGCCAGTATGGAAAACAGTATGGAAGTTTCCTCAAAAAACTAAGAATTGATCTACCATATTATCTAGCAATCTCTCTACTGAGTATTTACCCCAAAGACTTGAAAACTCATATCCGAAAAGATATTTGCACACCGATGTTCATAGCAGCATTATTCACAGTGGCCAGGACATGGGAGCAACCGAAGTGTCCTATGATAGATGATTGGCTAAAAAAGCTGTGGTACATATATACAGTGGAATATTAGTCAGCCATAAGAAGAGAGGAAATACTGCCATTTGTGACAACGTGGATGGACCTCAAGATAATCATGCTAAGCGAAATAAGCCAGAATGAAAAAGTTGAAAATCACATGATATCACTTATATGTGGGATATAAACCTAAAAGCAACAAATGAACAGTACAACAAACAGAGACTCATGGACACGGACAATAGACTGGTAGTTACCAGAGGATTGGGGCGGGGAGGGGAGTGGAGGGCAGTAGATGTGGGGAGGGGAATAAATAAATAATTTAAAAAAATAAAATAAAATAAAAAAAGAAATGACCTAGAAATTTCACTCATCACCTCATTCACATTCCACTGGCCCATTGTGTATCATGTGCATACAGCTAGCTTAGGGAAGTCTGGGAAAGGGAGTCAGGCGACCATGAGTGCTGCAAAAACTCAGAAAATTCTAGACTAGGAGGAATAATAGGGGAATAGATATTGGGAGAAAATTGGCAGTCTGGGGAGAAGGTCTAGGGAAACTGAAAAAGGTGAAAGAAAAACTCAAACTAGATAATTTTAGACCTTAGAGAATTATACTATGTTTTTCTTATCCATGTTTCCATTCTAGTTTTAAAGTAATAATAATTAAAACAGATGATTGCATAGTGCTTGCTCTTGTACTGAGCACTTTTCTGTGCACTTTACATACATTTTTCTTTGAATCTTCATTATCACCCTATGACTTAGCTACTTTTATTATTCGTATCTTACAGATAAGAAAACTGAGGCATAGAAAGCTTAAGGGACTTGCCAACAGTCGGACTAGTAAACGATGGAGCCAAGTTTTGAACCCAGGTAGTCTGACCTTGGTGTGGGAGCTCCCTTAGAAATAGGTCTATAATTTGCTGATTTAATCATCGGGAGTATTTTTCTTTGACCTCAGCATTTATTTACTTTTCATCTTATTGGTTAAAAAGACAATAAGGCAATATCATTATTCATATTTTTAATACAAATATAATGCAGAAAGTGTTTGTAATAATTTGAGATCAATCCCTGAAACATTTTTAAGTACAGAGATCTGCTGTATTAAGTACATTCACGTTGTTATGCAGACATCACCACCGTCCATCTCCAGACTTTTTCATCTTTCCCAGCTGAAACTCTTTACCCATTAAACACTAACTCCCCATTCCCCCTACCCCTAGTCCCTGGAATTTACCATTCTACTTTCTGTCCCTATGAATTTGACTCTAGGAACCTCATGCAAGTGGAATTATGTAGTATTTATCCTTTTGTGACTGGCTTATTTCACTTAGCATGATGTTTTCAAGATTTATCCATGTTTTAGTATGTGTCAAAATTTCTTTCCTTTTAAGGCTGAATAATATTCCATGGTATGTACAAATCTACATTTTCTTTATCCTTTTACTCACTGGTGGACATTTGGGTTGCTTCTACCACTTAGCTGTAATTCACATAATGCTGCAGTGAACACGGATGTGCAAATATTTGTTTGAGTCTCTGCTTCTACCTCTTTGGGATCTATGCCCAGAAGTGGAATTGCTGGATCATATGGTAATTTTTTTGTTTTTTTTTTGTTTGTTTGTTTTTTTTGTTTTTTTTTTTGAGGAATCTCAGTACTGTTTTCCACAGGAGCTACACCATTTCACACTTCCATCAGCAATGCACAAAGATTCTAAATTCTCCACACCCTCATCAGCATTTACTATTTTCTATTTTTTGATAATAGCCATACTAATGAGTGTGAAAGTAAAGTGGCAAATTTTGTGATATGTATATGTTACCACAATGAGAAAAAAAATTTAGGTGCCAATGTTTGATGGAGTCCAGTCAATGAGACTAAATGTAGAATCACTGTAGTCCTTAAGAGTACATTTTTACTGTAAGTTTACAGTACTTAAAATTTTATTAAGACTCCATAACTATCTCCCGAGGTTTAAAAAGTCAGTTATTTCAGAAATACAATTGGATCATGAATTTTAAAAAAAGTCTATAACACTGAAATGAAATAATTTTCTAGAAGCTAAAATGGTCTAAAAATATTTGACAGTTTCACCAACCTAAAAATACATAGAAAAACTCCTTTGATGCTTTAGATCTAATTAATTATTAACGTTTGTTTTTGTTGTTGTTTATTGCTAGGAAAACACTACAATCCTACAACAGCTGCTCCCACTGCGGACCAAAGTGGCCAAACTTCTTGGCTACAGCACACATGCTGACTTTGTCCTTGAAATGAACACTGCAAAGAGTACAAGCCATGTAACAACCTTTCTAGGTTAGTTCTCCTTTGTTTAATCAGTTGTATATTTCCATTCTTTTTCTATGACTGTTTTGCAGCATGATACCAACTTGATAGAGGGCCTTAAAAGCTTATATGACTGTTAGGACATCCTGTTTTTCATTCCTTCGAGAGAAATTTATTGATCACTTACTTTGTGTTAGGTACTATGTTTGGTTCTAAGGTTTGCTCATGGTTTATATTACTGTTATAATCCCTGCTTTATTCTATCTGGCATCTTTGGAATTTTTATACTAATGCCTATCAAGACATCTAGAGTCCTAACAGAGGCTATTAGCCCATTGGCTTTGTTCATTGCCACTAGGTGATTGGTGGTTATAGCATGGCTTCTTCTGAATTCATATGAAAGAAGCTGACAAATACAACATAAATGAAAATAAAATACATAAACAAAAAAATAAACATTTTATATTCCAGAAGCCGTTTATTACATATAGAACTATATAAAATAACATGCACGAAAACCATTATAACTGTATCATCATTTAAAAGCACTTTCTCACTAATCTTTTTAAAACCATGGTTCTTATATCCATGACATTTAGTCACTGGTACTGTATCATTTTCCATCCCCATCTCAATCTGAGTGTCACTATTCCAATAGTCACTCCATTTTTCTTTCTCATCCTAGTGAAAATGGTTGAATAGCAGGGCCATGGTAAAGATAGTGATTTTCATTGTAATCCTCTCTAATCAGAGTTTACCAAAGTATGATTTTCTTGACTTTCCTCAGTGACCCCTTTCAAACTTTATTCACCTTTAACAACTAGTCAAAGTTTGTAGTGTGTTACTTTGGTATATTGTTATTAGCTTAATTGAGTTGAAGATGATTAATATTGAGTTAAAATCAGCCTTCAGCCCAAGATTTACTCCACTATGTCCTCAATGGCCATACCTTGTATTACTGTATATGCTGGCATCAGATATGACATGTAGCAGATGCTCCATAAGTAGTAGTTATTTGTTATTTTATAATTCATTTATTCATTCATGAGACATTTATGAAATAACTACTCTGTATTAAGCAGTACACTAAATGGTAAGACCATAGAAAGGAATAAGACGAGGTTCTTTACCCTGTGAATTTCACACTGAAAGGAAACAACAGAGACGTAAACAGGTAACCGCCATATATTCTGATGTATGTTATACAAGATGGTGGCTCAAAGAGTTAACGGGTTTCGTGAGAATGTTTTTTTCCTTAATAACTACTTGATTAACTTAATTTCTTTAAGGTACTTTTCCCTCTAATTTAAAATTGGCATGTTACCACCTGAGTCGTCCTCTTACTGCTTGTATTCACGTATTTTCTGACCAGCCTAATGAGAATATATCCTTGTATCTTCTGTGAGTTTCCTCCTTTCCCTTTGCAGCCCTCCTCAGGCTGTTGCCCTCACCTCACACACACACTGGGGCTACCTCCCTCACTGCCATGGCCCTTACAGAGCCAAACACATGTTTATCTTACATATGTAGCAAATTGTGAAGAATAAATACATAATAAGAACATATTCATTTAGCCAAAACCAGTAAAATAGTCAAAAATTGAGCACAGTGTATAAATTGTGGAATCCATCTAAAAAGTGGAATTGCTGTGTCCAAGTCAATTTTCTTTGTAGGAATGGATAGTGATAACTAAACCCATAACCATCAAAGGCATTGTGTATTTTTTAGTAATACTGATCACAGGTCACATTTGATTTATTTTTCCTGCCTTCCTGAGGAGCCTAACCTCATTGAAGAATAATCGTGTTCATGAGTTTAGTTTTACCATTGCTTTGTTGATGCTGTGAGAAAGTCCTGGCCTGGTTTTGATGGTGCTAAAAGAAAAAGGGGCAAGGATCCATAAAATCAGTTACCTGGAAGAGAACAGCAGTGCTGTCATAATGGAGCCTGCTTTCCTTTCTCCCCTTCACCTCTCCCTCCCTTCTCTCCCTCCTCTCAGTTTATCAAGTACCATAAAGAAAAAGCACCATGCTAAAACACAGGTGGTATATATGAACATGCTTGCTTCCAAGAGCAATAAATCATTGATTTTTCCCACTTCCTTCATAGATGACTTAAGCCAGAAATTAAAACCCTTGGGTGAGGCAGAACGAGAGTTTATTTTGAATTTGAAGAAAAAGGAATGCGAAGAGAGAGGTTTTGAATATGATGGGACAATCAATGCCTGGGATCTACATTACTATATGACTCAGACAGAAGAACTCAAGTACTCCATAGACCAAGAGATCCTCAAGGAATACTTCCCAATTGAAGTGGTCACTGAAGGCTTGCTAAACATCTACCAGGAGTTGTTGGGACTTTCATTCGAGCAAGTGACAGATGCTCATGTGTGGAATAAAAGTGTTACACTTTACACTGTGAAGGATAAAGCCACAGGAGAAGTATTGGGACAGTTCTACTTAGACCTCTATCCAAGGTACCAACAATCATATTGTTTGAAGGAACTTTAGGGATTCAGTTCCCACCCAGATTAACACTCCTGCCTGCCATAGTTCTTAGTAAAGGGATTAAAAATGGGGGTTCTGAAACCAGAATGTCTGGTTTCATCACTACTAGGCAAGTTCTTAATGTTTCTGTGCCTCAGTTTCTTTACCTATATTACAGACCTATAAAATGGAAACACTAATCCTACCTGGTTTGTAGGGTTGCTGTAAGGGTAAAATGGTTAATTACATGCAAAGCATTAATCAGAGACTACCCAGCATATAGCAAGTGCTTAATTAATGTTAGCAGCTATCATTTTCATCATCTAGTTTGTACACTGCATTTACTTAATTTAAAATTGACCCCCAAAATGTTTATTATTCGGGTAGTCTGTCTGCCTATACTCTTAACTCAATAGCCCTCCCCTGAGTCTGGCTGAGAAGCAGCACAATATAGTAGCAATAGCAAAATCTTTGCAGTCGGTCAAACTTGAATTGAAGTGTTTGAGTGACATAACTTCTTTGAAATTCTGTTTTTTCCTCTATAGTATAGACTGATGATCTCTTTACAGAATTGTTTTGTGTGTCACACTGTATGTGCAAATCACCCAGACTAGTTACCCAATGAGTGGTAAGAATTAAAACTATTACTATTATTGTCTCTCTAGCATGTAATAACTATGGACTCCACAGGGTTTTGTCAGACAGAAAAGGATTTGGATCCTTCTCTCTAGGCTGCTTTCTAAAACAAAGCCAGCCTGTTAATTACTAATCCATTTTACTAAATTGGCCAAAGGAAATTACAGTATCCTCCTAGTTCAGTAGCAATAAGTTTGTAATCTAGTCTTTGGGTGACTTCAGGTAGCTGCTGGGAAGACAGCTAGAAAACTATCATTCAGACCAGGGCCAGAGGTGTTTTATCCCAGTGTTTTATGGACTTACTTGCACTTCTGAGATGAGCTAAAAATAAACCCATGTCAAATGTAGATGGGTCTATTTTTAATTGAAAAGTGTCAGCATACAGTTTTAAGCCAAGAATTCTTCCAGGGGAAATCCTTCAGCATAGGAGCTTCCTGTAACTGTCCCCATATTCTCCTTCCCAAGTCAGAGATTGTTCTTTCCATCCCTTCCTACTGTCTCTCTGCCAATATATAATTGGTTTCTTTGAGATCTGGCCATTGCTACCATCACTCTGGTATGGAGACCAGAGGATGATCTTTTGTGAGAGTAGTGACCAGTGACCTATATAATATGTACTTCCTGTCACCTTACATACTTTCTTTATAAAGACGAGGTGGATTAACTTATTTTCTTTGTCTAACTAATTCAAAAAGGAATATTTGGAGTAGGTTTAGGAAAGACCAATTTTTTTTTAAATCGCATTTCAATTTTCATTCATCAAATACTGAGATTCTCAAAATAAAAACAAAAACACTCTGATGATTCCAATATAAGATTGCCAGCTAAGGACATTCTTTAAAATCACCATCATTTTATAAACAAATCAAGTTTATTTTTAAAAGAAAGAATAAAACCCCTCAATGTCACTGATTTTTAAAAACTTTGTCAGAAGTCTTAGATTTTAAGCTATTCTTATATTTTTAATTTTCCAAACATTTTTGAAAGAAAATTCAGCTATTTCTCCAACACAGTAGCACCCATATTGCTCTCAAATCAAGAATACTTTTATTGCCTTTCAGAATATACCAAGTGATATAAAATACAACAGGATAAACACTTCCCAGATTACTTTAGTTACTTTTCCCCTGTTAAAAATAAGCTTTGTAGATCCATTTTCTTATTTACATATGTCCATTTATTTCATTCTTCTTTGATGTCATCAGAGTTTTGTAGTTTTCCTCACAGATCTCGTACATATTATGTTAGATTTATATCTAAGTATTTCATTTTGGGAGTACTAATGCAAATGATAATGTATTTTAATTTTCAATTCTGTTTGTTCATTGCTAGTATATAGGAAAGTGATCGACTTTTGTATATTAACCTTGAATACTGCAACCTTTCTATAATCACTTATTAGTTACAGGAGTTTTTTGTCGTCATTGATTGTTTTGGATTTTCTATAGACAGTCATGTCATCTGTAAACAATGACAGTTTTATTTCTCCCTTCCCAATTTGTATATTTTTTCTTTTCTTTTCTTATTGACTAGGACTTCCAATATGATTTTGAAAATGAGTGGTGAGCTTCCTCCAGAACCTTTAACATTTAACAATTTTAATTATTTTAGATATTCTGTGTTAGCTCCGGCATCTTTGTCACATCTGAGTCTGTTTTCTTGGGGTTTTTTTTTTTGCCTCTTGACAGTGTGCCTCATAATTTTTTTGAAAGCCAGATACCTTACATAGGACAGTAAAGACTTAGGTAAAGAGTTTTAAAATCTGAGAATGGGTACATAATTACTTCTGCTAGGCCCTTAATGTATGTTTGATTCAGTTTATATTTAGTAGTTGAGTTGGATTTGAGATTTGTTGCTATAGTTAACCTCAGTACACCGAAAGCTTCAGATTCCTATAGCTTGTGTTCAGAATGGGAGCCGGTTTGCCTTTTTTCTCAGTGTCTGTTGCACCTTCAGCTTTAGGTCTTTCCTTTGTGCTGTGCTTCAGAGCAGGTCTCTTTTCATGCTCTTGCTCCTCTCCCAGCAGTAGACTGCTGACTGCTATTATTTGGTACTAGATGCTTACTAACCTGGTTCAGAAGAGGGAATTCTCTGCTCTTCTGATTAAGCATCACTCTTAGGTAAGCTCTGTGTCCCTGAATCTTAGGAATGGAGCCTATTCAGTGGTTCTACACCACCCTCAGCTGTAGATCTGGGCCAACAGTGTACTCATGTTCTTCCTTCAGGTATAGAGGGTTTTTTTTCTGTTTCCTTCCCCCACAGGCAATGAGTCTTCACCGGTGCTCCTAAGGACAGTGGGGTTTGTTGCCCTTCAACCAGAAGTTTAAGGCTTTTATTCTGTAGGAAAGAGGGTAAAAAGGATCTAGAGAATGCTTTATGCCTTTAGGACAGCAGCTGTCCCCTTCCCCCAGGCCTGCATCAGAACCGATGCTTCTTCAGGGCTCTCATTCTGCCCCAGTTTTTTGTGCACCCCAAGTGAAGTCCATGGAGATGACCCTGCAAATGGGTGTAAAATTTTCCCTGTCTGCAGCTTCTGATAGTTCCCAGTTTTTGCTAGTCCACTATTAGCCATTAGAAATCTGTTAAAATTTTTCGTTAATGGTTTCTGCAGTACGTGCCCCAGGTAAATTTTAAAATTTTTAAGAAGTACTTGCATCCTTCTTTACTCTCTGTCCTTGGAGGTACCTGTTTTAGACTATAGGTTAGTTGATTGCCCTTCAACTTCTGCTTTCTGATAGGTTCAGGAAAAGTGATTTGCAGATGGTTCAGCATGTAGTTGTTGTAAGGATAAAAGTAATGCCCTTTCCAGCTTTATACATTACAATACATAGCTGGAAAAAGACTAGTTTGTTTTTTTTTTAACTTGAA
>NW_006436298.1:4366945-4367988 GCF_000325575.1 Pteropus alecto
AAAAATCCACCTCAAACCTGGAAGTACTATTAGTCTCGTAGCAAAGAAATAGAAGAAAACCTGCTCCTAGATAAAGTCTAATGGCCCTTAGCTTCTGGAGAGACCATCACCACATTGTCCACAAATAGACAACTTTATGGTATAATTTATGCTTTTCCCTAGGCTAGCTAAAAGCATTATGTTTCAAAAAGGCTTGTAGTTTATCAAAGGAGTTCATTGAATTGTGAATACTCATTCTTTCCTTTTTAAATGAAAGGAACTACCTTCTTGTATGGAATTTGGTTTTCATTGATTCTGTTTTAAGGAATAACTACCTAGTGAATCTCAGATTAGTGATTCCATCTTTGAAGAAGAAAATCAGGAGGTCATTAAAATAAGCTGTACACTGGATGTGGCATATATTTGTAATTATGACAAATATAAACTTTGTAATTTTGTTTATCAACAAAAGAAACCTTGGAGATATGTCATGTGAAGTGATAGTCGGGTTTTCTATTTTAACAAAATGTTGACCTGCTTTCTAAAAGGCAGATTAAATATTTCAGAGCATCTTCTATCAAATATGTAGCAAATATGACTTAATGACTGAAGGAGACCAGGGCAGTGTTGCTAGAGAAGGGTGTTCATGTCTCATGAACTACGCTTCTGGTTCTTAGGGAAGGGAAGTACAACCATGCAGCCTGCTTTGGTCTCCAGCCTGGATGCCTCCTCCCCGACGGGAGCCGCATGATGTCTGTGGCCGCCCTTGTGGTAAACTTCTCACAGCCACTAGCAGATCGTCCTTCTCTCCTGAGGCATGATGAGGTGAGGACTTACTTCCATGAATTTGGTCACGTCATGCATCAGATATGTGCACAGGTGAGTGATCTTTTTAGAAAAAAATTGCTTTTCCAGATTTTTTTCCCCACTGTGGTCTGGTTTCTCTTCTTAACATGCTTTTTCCAGAAGCCGAACATGTTCAAGAATTTCATAAGCCTTCTGCAAAAACACGAAATTTTTCTCGTGTCCTCTTTCACAGCATATTTTACTTGGAGGTTAATCCA
>NW_006436298.1:4368076-4376665 GCF_000325575.1 Pteropus alecto
AGGAAGGGTTACAAACACCCTGCTTTTTCCTTTGAATTCTTGTCATTTTCATAGGAATTTGGTGTAAGCTTCACAGATAAACTGTACTGTAATCTATCTCTTATTAATGCTTTGTTTAGTTGAATGGATTTTAACTATCTCAGAATCTTTACTTTTTTCCTAATGAACATTTTATAACACCTTTCTTTACTAGCCTCAAATTAAAATCATAGATAATACATACAGTATAACCATGGGGAAAATTTGCCAGGGTTGGGACATGTGTGTGCGTGCAATGAATTGCAATGGATTTTTCTCTACTTCTGAAAATGAAAAGTACATTATTCTCAACTTTGTAACACAGTCCAGTTAACTAGGCCCAAACTATTCTAGGATAAACCAAATGAACTTGCTAATATTTAATTGTTATTGACATATGAAAACATTTACTTCAGTAGTTCAACCTAACAGTTTAAAAAATTAATATTAACAGAAATGGAGGGACAGTTTTCCAAGTTTAAATCTCTATGCATCTCTAAAGTTAAATTTTTAAAAATAACCTTTTTATTAGAATATTTTTAGGTTTACGGAAAAGTTGCAAAGATAGTACAAAAATTACCCATGTGCCTCTTACCTGATTCCCATACTGTTAAATATCTTACATTACTATAGGTCATTTGTCACAACAAAGAAGCCAAAATTGGTACAGTACTCCTAACTAAACTCCACACTTTATTTGTATTTTTCTGGTTTTTCCCTAACAGCCTTTTTCCATATAGAGAATTTTTTAAATTGATATAGTGTCTTCACTGAACATAAAAGAAAGAAATTTTTTATGGTTTTCAAATGGTAATGCCTTAGCATGGCTGTGTAGTAAGACATAATGAAGTATTAATGGATATGTACTATATGTGAATAACCCTGAATCCAACAGCAAAAACTCCAAGACTGATATAAGTGGATTGTATTGTCAGTTCAAGTCCAAGAATGGTATTAATTCATGTTGCTATAATAGAATACCGTAGACAAGGTAGTTTATAAACAACAGAAATTTTTCACAGTTCTGGAAGCTGAAAGTCCAAGATTAAGGTGCTAATAGATTTGGTGTCTGTTGAGGACCTACTTTCTGGTACAGCAATGGCACCTTCTCACTGTGTTCCTCACCTGGTAGAGTGGACGAGGGATCTCCATGGAGTCTCTTTTATAACGGCTCTAATCCAAGTCACGAAAGCTCTACTTTCACAATCTGATCGCCTCCCAAAACCCCCATCTCCTATGGTCATATTGAGGGTTAGGTTTCAATAAATGAATTTGGGAGGAACATACAAACATTCAGTCCATAGCACCAATGATGACATGATTTTCCAACATGGTGAATTCCTCTTGGGAAACTTCCAAATAAAAAACTAATCTTATGTTGATTTACACAATTGATCCCAGTAATTAGTGACTTGGAAAATAAATGTGTGTAGAAAGTACTTTGCAAAAATATGTGCAACGGAGTTAGTTTCTAGGCTCACTTAATTATAGATTTTTCATTTATCTGAATGTCCATCAGGATATGTGAATGACATGTAGAATATGGGACAATTTTTGTTGTCCTCACATGTGCAGTTCAGTCTTAACATCCAGCATTCCTAGCCCCTAGAGTAGCCCATACCATTGTAATAACCAAAAATGTGCCCACTCATTTCTAAAATACTACTATCACCTTTGTTAAGTTCTAAGTTCTTTCAGTATTTTATCTTTACATCCTGGCGTTTCTATGTTTTATTTGAAGAAACAGAGGAGAATAGGATATGACCCTGTTTAGATAAATAAGTCCTGGTATACTGATGTAACCATTTTTACCCTTTGTTTAATCCAAGGAAAAAGAAATCTTTCAGAATAACCTAAATTTTCTTTCTTAGATAATTTTAAATTCTATTTTCACAGCAGTAGGTTCCTGAAATACTTATTTTTCATCAGTATCCATTCCATGGCTGACATTTTCTTTAGAATAAATCTAGTTTCTATTTTTCTGAAATATTTTTGAGTGATTTAAAAAAGTCAAATAATTTCATTAATTTTAGACTTTTGAGATATTACTTAAGTTATCCAAGATCTAGTTATGTACTTATACATAGATAAACAATGGCCTACTTTTATAACAGTAGACTAACTTTTGGGGACCTAAGGGCCCTATGAAAATTCTGATTTAAGCTGTGGATGCCTCTTCCAGAAAAATGCACACACACTCATAAACTCAAATTTTTACATAGAATTACAAAGGACTCACAGAGCCCTTGAAGCCCAGACCATAATGAATTTCAAGTTAAAAACTCCTAGGTTATAGCATTTCCCCCTTTATTTGGATATTGAGTGTCAGCTAATGATGTCACGAGGAAATAATTTGATGTCTTAACCACATTTATTAAAATAATAGTGATCTTCAAATAGAGTTTTCAGTGCTCTTGATACATTTTCTTGTTTTCAGGCACAGTCCTCGTATAACCTTAATAGCATATGCTTACCATATATTCATAGTGCAGTTCTCCACACCTCTATGTTATTCTCATTATTCTGTATATTATTTTTGATCCTTTGAGATAGCCATTTAGTACTGGGAGGTATTACCTTGGTACTATGTCATTTTAGAGCTGTTTAACTTGTGACTGCAATGTAAATAAGTAAATACATATATATATACATACATACATACATACATACATACATACATACATACATACGTCATTATTCAAGGCTTAGAGTTTGCCTAACCTCACTCATAAATACAAATATATCATACAGATGAACAATATGTTAGTACAATTCCTTGCTTGGTCATCTCATGAGATTATCTTTGAAAAATCTCTTATTTGTTTATTAATTCTTTCCAATGTTCTGTAACGTTTTAAGAACAATTAAGGTAATCAATCCTATTTGGAACCAATGATCACTACTTTTGTCTTAAAAGTAATAGGCACAGGTCTATATATTTGTAGGTTTATAATAATTTCAAAACCTTTTTTACTGATCTAAACTGGATGGTAGTGAATAAGGAACTTAATAGCATCAATGTTCAGTGATATTTCAGATTTATCTCAGAAATATATAGTGAATGAAACATTCCCCATACATATTTAGTAGATGGTTATAAGATATGGCAGCTCAGCCTTTGAGTTCTCCACTGTGATAGTTTGCAGGTTAATGACCAGAAGAGCTTGTTGAGCTTGTCATTGTGATATTTGTGTGTCGGCAGGAACATCCAGTTTTCAGACATGGAGATGCACTAGTTCAATGTGTGTACCATCTCATTCAGGAGACGTTTCTCTCATATTCTCTTGTGTTTACACTACAGGGAAGATAATTTTAAAGATAGCAATCAAGAGGTGGTATCTCTAGTGTCTGTTCCTGTTTCATGGTTTTATTGTAGTTTGAGCACTCAGTAATCACTGGCCTTTTGAACTTCTGTAGAAAGGAAGAGTAATGCTTGTTAATGCCCTCTATTGCGATGCCTATGTTGGTTTGTGCCTTAAGAGGTAATCAATTTTGGACTGTTAGAGATAATTGTTTTAAAGCAACACATCAAAGCACGACAAGACCTTATTAATTAAAAAGGAAAAGGATGGAAGAGCAGAAAAACTTCAAATTATGTGATTTCAAATAATCCGTTATTTTTGTCAAAAGGCTAACAGAGCATCTTCTTTACTGTAAATATTTTGAGTTAGATACTGATGTAAATAAATACTGTCGTATCCTATGTAGTCAGGAAGGCACCCTATTGTTATGACAAAAGCACTAGATTAAAAATCATCTGTGTATTCGTGGGTCTGGCTATGTGACTTTTGGCAAGTTATTCGACCTCCTTGAGCCATCTCATTTTTCTTATTTATAATATAGGGCAATAACAATACTCATCCCTACTTCCCTGGAGTGCTGTTGAAATTAAATAATCTGTGAAAAGGTATTTGGGAAAGCATAAAGTGCCATGCATATTTGAAGTATTCTTGTAACTATGCTTATATATAATTCAATCCTTTAGGGATTAATAAGTAGCATACATACAAGTCGTAATTTAAGAAGGGTGGGAATGTTGCCATAAGGCAAAGTACTGATGCTTAAGAGAATTCACAAATGCTATCCTCCGTGGATTCTGGCTGAATGTCTGTGGATGGTGATTGGAAACCATCAGGTTTGTGTTCGTTTTTGTTTTGTTTTAATAGCTACTGTCTACTTAGAAGTTTGATTCCTGAAACTTGAGCAGAATGAGCAGTTTGGAGTACCATAAGTCCTCACATAAAGTCATCCATTGGTTCTGCAAATTTAAGCAAAACGATGTATAATGAAACTAGTTTTACCAAGGCTAATTGATATAAACAGAAGTTAAGTTCCTATGGCATCTTATCAACGTTATCACAAGATGCTAAACAAAATAATGATGTTATTTGAGGACTTGCTGTATTGGGATTAATGGGAGATTACTTGAAGAGAAATTTGGCTATGTTTACCATCAGCATTAACACCAAGGAGGAAGCAGGACAAGTTTGGTCAGACTACCCAAAACCATACCCGATTAGGAAAACCGGAAAGGCTAAGAATAGCAGCCAAGATGTACTGAGCATTTTCCATGTGCCTGGCACCATATATACTCAGTGCCTTACATTCATTAATTTTTTTCTTACAGTATGCTCTGAAGTATATTTACCAGTCTGTTTCTGTTATTATACTATTATTTTCTCCATTTCCAAGTAGAAAAAAACTGAGACTTAGAATGGTGAAGTGATTTGCCCAGGATCTGCCAGGCACTGCTCTGTTGCCCGTAACCATTCTTTGCTCTCTCATCTCAGTCCATGCACTGGAGACGGTAATATGTATGTGGTCTGAATTTGGTGGATGGACTTTTTTCTCCTAAGTTTCTGAAAGGCATTCCCTCTAAATTAATCTCATGCAAGCTTGTGTGAAATAAGTAAGTTTATCTAGTTCCACGCATCCCTCCGTATAAGTTGATCTCTTAGGTTTCAGCCCTGATAATACAGTGAACACCTGTCAACAACCTTGTAGCCTCTGCTCCCTACTCCCAACCCTCTACACTGTTATCATTTCCACTATCAATGTTAGAAGTGAGTTCCTTCACAATCTCATTTTTGTTATTTTATTTATTTATGTGTTTGTTTGTTTATATATAATACAAGCACATACACACATGTGCACATAGAATAAATGCTAAAGTCATAAACCAAATGTGATGGTCTATGCATTATTTGTATTTGGGGACAAGCTATTTTTTTCATTTACTTACTGTATGTTTTACATTTTTTTTAGGAATCAGAAAAATATTTTTAAAAAAGAAAGAAATGTTTAGTTCATTTGTTAGAGGCAGAATTATTGATTATCTGTTGTGTCTGACAGGTTACACTAGATATAGTAGGATGGATTTTAAAAGAAAAAAAGGTATCTTCAATGTTTAGAGTTTAGTTTGAGGACTTGAAATGTAAAAGTTTTCAAATTAAAAACAATATAATTAAGTAAAGTGATGCAAATACTTATTAAATATTGAAAGAAGACAGAGTAGTAAGATGTTATTAGGTTGGAAGCTAAGGAGTCAGGTCAAATATGGTAATAAGAGAAAATCTCTTAGAGTTGTTTAAAGTTGGGTTGTCACATATGGAAGCATTCTCCTCCCTGCTTCATTTATTTCACAAATATCTAATGACCACCTACAACTTTCTGGGTACGTGCTGGATTTTGGAGATACAATGGTGAATAAAGTATGCAACTTTCTTAGCATTTGAGTTTGAATAGTACTTTTATTTGTTTTCATATAAAAAGAAGCAATTTCTATATAAGAAGTAGTAGTCAGGAAGGTATAGCCAGTTTGAGGATAAACCTATGAATTTAAGATGCAGCATTCAAGACTCCTGCAGATTATGTGTTGTTTCATATGTCTTTAAAATGATGGTGATGATACTGATCCGTTGAACTATAGGGCTGTCGTGAAGATTAACAAGAATGTTAACAGTGTTATTCAGGTTCTATTACTATTATTACTTCCAGTGATTGCTAGGTATATGTGAAGTTGAAAGTATGACCTTTAATGTTCTATTTATGGCAAAGCCTAGAAGACAGTAGCACTTTTCTTATTTTAATGCCTTGTTATATAAACTTTTCTATCATCCCTGGATTTAGGGGTATATTAGACAGGTCAGGATATGGAATGGCTGCTAAGAAATCAATAGGAGATCACCTCAGACAGCTAAGGTCAGTTCTCCTGAGGCCTGTTCATTTTCCTAAACACAATACACTTATTGATTTCAGCAAATGCCTTTTCTTTGAGTTGAGATTTGCTATGATGAAAATAACACTTTAGTGTAACCACTAAAAGCAACTGGTCTCTTAATTAGAAAAAGCCCACAGGACTTTGGTGTTTAAATACAACAAAAGCTCACATGAGTTTTTGAGCTTTAGTTTATATAATTTTGCTCCAGCTCTCACTGTGTTGTATGAATTGAGAAGTTACTCTCTGTAACACCAAATGATCTGTTAAAAAAATCTATAATGGAGTATATTGTCTGTTTAAAAAGATAATAAAGAAAAATCCCATAGTTTTAGACTTTCTTCCTCTCAAGAACTTCTAACCTAACAGGAATCTAAGTTTACACTGTTTTCTAGGCTTTTTGTTTTTGTGAAAACATTTCCTGTAGCAGTAATGCCCTAAAATCTTGTCAAGTGTCTGCAAAATCATTTATCAATTTGATTACTTTGTGTTTATTTTATAATACTGTGCTTTATCTGGGAAGTATACTAGCATCAATAGTTACATGGCTTATAAGCTATCATATTCAGCACTTTCAATTGAAAACTATATAAAGTACTTTTTAAGGTTCTTTGGAACTTATATTTTAAAACTGGGGAGTGATATTTGCTGGCTAATCAACAAAGAGTATAATTCAGCAGCCATGCTGTTTTGCAGGTCAGGTCCCCATTGGCTGCTCGATCCTAAGACTAACTGGCCCATGGTTTCTGTGTGGACACAGATGGGATGGCTGCCTGTGGATTCCTTTCTCTTTAAAATTTATTTGTTTGCTGGAAATTGGAGCTTTTGAATTTTGTAGGTTGGTTGTTCTCCTCATTTGAAAAATATTTAAATGATATTGCCCAAAAGGCACACAGAGAAACAGCGTGACTGACTTTCGGGAAATTAGTAAGCAGTAGAGTTATTTTTAGCTTTTACTCCTTGCAAACATTTCCTTTTGTTCTCTAGAAGACATTGTTGATCTGTTCATTCATTTGCTCTGCTGTCTCCCCCACTACAAGATGGCTTTAGATAGAATAGGTCCTTTCTTCTCTACTCTGCATCACATAACTGTGTTAATTCTTAATTTATTCACTTGTAACTCATGAGTCGTTCATTTGTTCATGTTTTTCTAGGTTCTGAAACACTAACACCACCACCAAACACACACATGTATTTGCTGTTATGTGAGACGATTTCCTCCCTCATCTACAAATACTGACTGAAAAATATTCACAGAAGCAGGGTAGACAAAATTTATATTTTTGTTAAAATACTATGTAGTGGTAGTTGATGCTATGATTTTGCTTTTATTTGCTCCCTTAGTACTCACTTAGAAACTACAATCTTTAGAAAATTATGCAGTTAGTATTACAGAATCCCAAGTCCGGGATAGATGGTAACAAAGTCTGGCCTTTACACCTCAGCCTCAAGTTCGGTCTTTGAAAAATCTTCTAGTACGTAGAGGAAGTCAGATTTCTACAGAAACACACTGAAACCACACTTTTGCTCTTCACATAAAAGCGAATTTGATAGAAGACTTTTCTACTTTAGATCCCTTCTAAGAGTATTTAGTTATTTTGTAACATTATAATTTAACATTTCATTTTATTCATTTTTCTATAAGATAGGCATTATAGCATTTGTAGTTAAAATTGTGGGTTTGGAGTCTGACCACATGGTTTCGAATCCTAGTTCTACTGTTAATCTTGGTATGCCTCAATTTCCTTATCTGAAAATAGAGATTACAGTATTTACTTAATAAATTGTTTTGGAATTTAAATCAGATAATTCATGTAAAGGACCTAGCACAATGCTTGACATAGTAAAGTCTCAACAGATGTTGGCTGTTATAATTATTGTATAAGTTCGTTTTATCTAAATGTAAGGTAGAGTTATTTTAGAAGATTATATACCAAAAAGAGGCAAAATATTTAGTTTTCTGGAACCCTTGCCTAAAAAGAGAATTTTTTTGGGATGTCCTCAAGCCTCAGTGGTCCAATTCCAGCACCCAGTGATTTTAGTTTACCCTGGCACTTTAGTATTTGCAGCTCTTCATATCTAGAATCAGCACAATTGTAATGGGAAGTCAAGCGAAACATTTTTTTTGCATTAAGAGAGGAAGGCAGAATGTGAGATGGCGTTGACATCTGTGCCTCTGCCCTGGGCCAAAAGCAGAATGGTTATTTGCTGCTGATTCGGCATCCAATCTACTCCCTTCTTCCTTTTCCTTGCCTTTAGAACCCCAGGGATGATGAAGTCAGGGAGAGAAGTTTGAGATGTGAAGCATCTGAAGAGGGAAACAGGACAGAGATTCAAGGAAAGGAAGTGGAATG
>NW_006436298.1:4376714-4392257 GCF_000325575.1 Pteropus alecto
TAGAGAATTTACAAAAATTCTTTAATGGTATGAAGGTTAAAAAACACCAGCCTGTTCTAATGAATTCCCATCTTTCTGCTCAAGAACTTTTATGACATCTGATTCAACACTTTACTAAACTTTCCTTAAAAATAATTTTTTTTTTAACTCTTAGCTCAGGCCCTCAGAATAAATCCTTTATTTTTACAAGGTGTTGACGTAGGAAACGTCCAAACCCATAGAGAATTTTTATAAGAGTTTATTTGAGTTTATTTGAGCCAAATTGAGGATATGCCAGGAAGCAAGATTTCAAATGCTCTGGCAAATGACAGTTCTGCAGTTCTTTTTATAGTTTAAGGAGGGAAGTAAGGAAGATTACATGAAGGTGAGAGAAAGAAAAAGGGGGTGGTGGGGGAAGGAGATTCTCTATGATTGGATTATAGGGTAGTTAACAAGATTATGTGCTCTCTTGATGGTGGTCTTCTGAGGGGTCTGAAAAAGAAACATTTCAAAGAGATATTAACTTAGATGTACAAAAACAATGGAGAGGGCTTGCTTAAGGCAAAGATAACCTTTTACTAAGAAAGTTATAGGCCTGAGGCGTGACTACCCACTATGACCCGCCCAGTTAGGAATTTCTGATTGGATCACCCTGTGAGGTTACTTTCGATCACTGCTTTATGACAGCACCCACTTTTTGTTCACAGAGGAGTGCTTTAACTCTGTGTGTATTCTTTCTTTCTTTTTTCCTTTAGCTGCATTTATCTCACCCTACTTGCCAAATAATATACAACCCTAACTCCCACTGAAATGGCTTCTTATTTTAAGGAAACATCTACCAATGTGTCAGGCACAACTCAGGCTTTCTACAAAGACGGTTCTCTGAGACCCACTCATTTAAAGTTTAGAATATGAAATAGGGTATCGCAAAGGGTATCTGTCTGTACTGTTGTAATTTAACTCTTTAATTGATTTTGATGGTAATTAAGTAATCGAGAAAAATCATCTTAGAAATTAGTGGAAAAAGCAGCTTAGGCTGTTTTTTTTAAAGTTATGATTTTTGGATAATTATTCCATCTTTGATTATGATTCAAAAGAATAAAATATTACTTTAATGTAGACTATTTGGTGGTTATTTGCATGCTTCTTGGCTACTATATTTTATTTTTATTTAAATTTCAGGTTTTCTAACCCTTCAAAGGAGCAGTTGACTCTGATTATGAATTAAGTTTTAGAGAATCTTAATTATAATTCATCACATATTTGGTTTTCATTTGGTGTTTTTAAAAAGGACCTCTATGTTTACTTTCTAGACTGATTTTGCACGATTCAGTGGAACAAATGTGGAAACTGACTTTGTAGAGGTGCCATCACAAATGCTTGAAAATTGGGTGTGGGACATTGATTCCCTCCGAAGACTATCAAAACATTATAAAGATGGAAGACCTATTATGGATGATCTGCTTGAAAAACTTGTTGCTTCTAGACTGGTCAACACAGGTATGTCTTGTAATTTTAGAAAAGGAAAATAAATTAGAACTACTTAATAGAGAATTATGGGCATCTTCTTCTATAGAACTGTTTCCTCTTTAACGATGATAGTACCCCAAAAGTGCTAACATAAGAAGACCGCTAAATATTTAGAATACCGAACCCTGGGATTATGTCCAAGAAAAAAATACAACTCCTTTTAAATCTTAAAGGAGATGTCTTGTTCCCATTTTGTAATGAGTACTACAGGGCTCAATTTTGAAATCTATGATCTTGTGATATCAGAACACACAGTTCTCTTCTACAAGACATGCTCAAACATTCTTATGTTATTAGGTCTTCTGACTTTACGCCAGATTGTTTTGAGCAAAGTTGATCAGTCTCTCCATACCAACACATCACTGGATGCTGCAAGTGAATATGCCAAATATTGCACAGAAATTTTAGGCGTTGAAGCTACTCCAGGTATGTAAATACTGTGACTTGAGTTCATTTTTCCTATGAAGCACGGGGTATACTCACACTGCCAGGGAAGGTAAGAGTTTGTCAGGCAGATTACCTAATGAATTTTGTTTCTGATTTGTGTAATCAGGCCATGACTTTCAGATAAGTGTAGTCTGTCCATATGAGTTATCCTGTCCAAATGTGCTTGAAGGAAAGGTGGCTCCAGCTTTGCAGCATTTTAGTGTAATCAGGCGTGAGCAATTGGCCTCCACCCCAGAGGAGAGAAAGCCATTTGCATTTGGCAGCGCCTGCCTGGCTCCTCCCTCCCTATATGCACCACAACTTGCCAATGATTTCAGTAAGAAATTGGCAGAAGGGGCAATTTTAGAGAGACGCACAAACTTCTGCCTTGTTTCTGATTCTGATTCCGAGATCTATTAAGGCATTTTGACTTAGCAGTTTCTAACCTGATGGTTATGAGATGTGGGTGTGTGGATAGCTTCACACACATGTGTGTTTACATTTATATTTATATATTTGAAGCCAGCATGTCATTGTAAGTACGTGTAGTTGGTAAGGTGACTTTTTTTTTCACCGAAGTTGTTATTTAAAAAAATCAGTCACATTTATAGACAGTAAATGTCAGAATTGTCAATGGAGTCCATGTAGGCTCTTCACTTCCTTGTGTGATCTGTTTCTAGTAGACCCTACAGCAACTTTATCCTAGGCCCACTTTGACAAAATCCTTTGTAAAATAGCCCTAGAGGTAGATCGAATCGGTAAACCTTCTCTTTTCAAGTCAAGAGTTCTTTTTAAGTAATTATAAACATAAAATAAGTGCCATTCTGACACATTTAGATAGAGATGTGTGACAAAGAATAGGCTTAATAGTAGAGTATTTGTAAGGCACATATGTCTAAAGGAGAAGAAAGGACTGAGGGAGTCTGAAACACTGAAGTATCTGATGGGTGTGGACAAAGCCTCTGAAGCTGTTAGGCATTCCGGAACTCAGGGCCGAAACCAGCTCTGAGGTTGAGCCATCACCAGAGAGAAGTTTGTAAACATTCTGACCAAGGGCACATGGAAGCCCAGCGTGTAGTACAGGTGAAATCCTATTACCCCTCCCACAACAGGACTCCCCATGAGGAAACCTTAACTAGCTGATAATCTGGTAATTAACTTTTGCCATCCCATTGATTGACATGTATCTTTCTTTAAAGGCACAAATATGCCGGCTACTTTTGGACATTTGGCAGGGGGATATGATGGCCAATATTATGGATATCTTTGGAGTGAAGTATTTTCCATGGACATGTTTTACAGCTGTTTTAAAAAGGAAGGGATAATGAATCCAGAGGTATTGTATTTTTTTTCTCACCTTTTGTTAATTTTGTAGTTCTTCCCTACCCTTTAACTCCTATTCATTACACCTAGATTTAGAGTAAGAGATTTGGTAACAGCTTTTAACTTTAAAGTCTTGCATCTTCTTAAATCATTACACATCAAGTTACAGTGTACAAGTGATTAATTCTACAAGTTAAAAAAAAACCTACTGCATTTTCTTGCTTATTAACATTCCAATATATTGCATAATTCAAATTCAAAGCTTTGTTTATGCATTTGAGCATTTAGAGCTGCTAGTTTTGACATGTGCCATACAATGTTTTAGTTTTATAGGATATTGAGAAAGCAAGCTAAGCTCCTTCCTGATATAAATTGTTTGTGTTTTGATTATCTCTACACGCTTTCCTTATACATTTTCTGTGGGAGGCACCCTTTTTCTGTGGCTGGCATACCCCACCTACTGCATAGTTTGTAACCTAAATGCCTTTAAGTAATTTAAGCTGCTTCATTAACCTGAGCCATTCCTTTCCGTGTACAGCGAACTGACTGCCAGGTGGCTGCCAGCCAAATCTTCCTGAGTTACAGTCCCCCAGTCTCTACTCTTGTTGAAGACTCAGCTGTCAGATTGTTTCTAGGGCTGATACATTTTGCAGTGTGTTTTTCATTCTGTTTGACTCAGAAATTAGAAGAACAAATTATCAAAATCAGACTCTCTGTGCTTATTTCAACCAACTGATTTGTTTCTCCAACTTTATGTTTTTGGATTGCATAGTGCCTTATACATAAATATTGAAATACATTGATGTAATTTAAACTACCATCCCTCCCCCCAACCACAAAAAAATCAAAACAAAACAAAACACCTCCAGGATACCCACATTCTATCATTCCATCTTCCATCTCACTCTACCCAGGCTATTAGGTCCCTTTAAGCCTCCTTCCATTCTCTGGCCAAGTCATTTATAATGGTCAACCACTGTTCTTATGATATCCTGACTTCTGCATGACCTTCAGCCAGTGTCCAGCCCTGGATTCCTCCACCATGTAATGTAGAGATGGTGCCCTTGGGATTCAGAGTGTTCTGTGGGCAATGATATGACTCCGTTAACATGCCCAACTACAAAGTCATGCTGTCCAACCTGAACTGGACACCCAGTGCTACTCTGCAGTCATGCTCCACTTCCCTTGTTAGTTCCCCCCAGTCATCACCACTTCTCTCTTCTCTGAACAGATGATCTCTCCTCTCTACTAGGAAAATTAAGATCATCGAGAGCAAGTACTTTTGTCTTTCTTATCCTTTCTATACATCAAGGCTTATCTTCTTTCCTCCTGTCTCAGAAGAGATGTCTCTAATACCAGGCCTTCCTGGATTGCCATCATGGGAAAATATGGGTTATTGCCATTGACTCCAGTAACCTCAGTGCCACTACTCAGGTGTTCTTCCTTTCACAGCCTGATTTCTTAGTGTAACAAACAGTCTTCGCAAACCTCTCTTTCCTGGCTTTTGCCTCCATTGTCTGAACTGGAAAGTTTTCCTCGCTCCAAAATTACCATTGATGACCCAATTGCCAACTTCCAAAGGCCCTTGTCTACCTTTTTTTTTTTTTTTACTTTTCGCTTCTTGTTATTCCCGTCTTTGCTCACAGCCCTGAGGTTAGCAATAAGATTCCTTCCTTTCCTCCCAGCACTCCCTGCAAGCCAGCCAAATTTCTGTGTTCTGGCAGGTCTTTCCACCTTCACAAATTTATTTATTCTATTTCCTCCACCTAAAATGTATACCTTCGTGGTCTATGCCTCTCAAAAATCCTACAGTGCTTAAAAGCTCTACTCAAATGGCCACTTATTTATGAAATCTTCCAAATCATCCAAACCAAAAGTGATCTTTCCATCCTGTGAACAGAAGAGTGGACTCTGACTTGGAGGAAAGGCTTCAATAAGCTTTTCTTATGTCTGAAATGTTTAATATAGCTATTATACAAAGTGAAAAAAAATGAGATTATAAAATTTTTTATATCATAGGAAGCAAATTTTTATTCTAAAACATATGTTTATGAAAAAAGTATATCAAAATGTCAATTGTTATCTTCGGGTAGTAAATATATGAGTGATTAAATATTTTCGTGTACTTTTTTGGAGCTTTTTCTTATTTTTACATAGAATACGGATTATTATAGAAATTAGAGAACAACGTTTAAAGAAGCACAAGGTCTAGATATATAAAGGCACAACTCTGACCTCTTCCTGGCTCTTATGAGTTGGGAAAGCTTCTTGGCATAAGTGCTACAATACCTCTTTCGATTAAGCTTCCTTATTCATCTCCTCTTCCAGCTGTCAAGGTAACAGCCAAAGCACAAAACACTGATCCCAGTGGATCTCAAGGAACTTGCAAGTCCAGCAGAAGCAATCTTGCCTTTATGTTTCTATGTACTTCCTCCTATTCTCAAGCTTCACAGCTTGGGAGGTAGCCAGGTTACTCTTAATTTAAACAAAGGGGTTGGGTCGAACTTGGAGAAAGCAAGACTACCAACAACTTGGACTTGTTTACTTGTAATGTTAAAAACACTTCAGTTTTGTCTACAGCCGGGCCACCCTGAACACGCCCAATCCCTTCTGATCTCAGAAGCTAAGCAGAGTTGGGCCTGGTTAGTACTTGGATAGGAGACCACCTAGGAAGACCGGGGGCTGTAGGTGTTAAAAAACAAAACAAAAGAACACTTCAGTTTTGCTAAAATTCTAGATCCAATAGTGCTATATATTATTACATGTCTTATGCCATGAAGCTGGCTTTAATCCATTCTTTTTTCTTTTCTATCAAATACTGTGGGATATCATGTCATTTATTGCTCCCCTGCTGGCACAACAATAATGAGTGTGGCTCCAGTGGCCAAGGAAATTTCCTTTGCACTCCACCCTCACACTCTTTTATGGCAGATACCAGAACAACTTTTGAAACAGCCACTTTATTCCCTCCTATGGTGTATGTTTTTTGTTTGTTTGTTTATATATGTTTTCACTATAATAATACCTGATTTATAAAATTCAAAAATCCACTTACTAAAAATCAATACTTTGGAATAACAATCTTACTCTACAAAAAACAAGTCATTATCACAACTATGTTTGATGAAGAGAAAGAATTTTTATGGTATAAAGTTTTATGGCATAAAGAAAAAGAATTTTTATGTTGTGATGAAGAGAAAGAATTTTTATGGCTTCAGATCAAATACTGATCTGAAGTTAAGGGAATCATAGCAATTATAATATATCATGCAGACTTTACTGTTTCAAGGCCCTCACCCTCCCTAGTCTATAATTTGGATCATTTTGCAAGGATAGCGGGATGGCCTTTGGTGGTGCCTCCTATTCTTAGTCCCCAAGCTCTGGAGAGGCTAGGGGCTGAAATTGTATTGTTGACATTATTGGTCTTCGTCATTGGCATCAATGAAAGAACCTCTCCAGACCTTCTCTCAGTGACCTCTTGCCATCTTGCAAAGCCCAGAGTCTGCTCTGAGAACCATTATTGTTCTTAGCAAGCAGAACTGTAGAAAGTGCTCTACTCTCTGGGAAAACAATAATAGGAAGGATCAAATATAAATCTGTAGTCTTCTGAGTAGCGGATGGTAGCAGTGGAATATTTTATGGTACCATTTTTTCCATTCTGTTTTGAGGGCTTCTATCAACATGTTAGAACTGGCCACTTTCCTAAAAGTTTGCTACCTCTGGTTTTATCTGTAATTTTTAAAATTCTTCATGGTAAGTAGATATAACACCTTAAATGTTTAATTCGTTTATTAAATATTATCTAAAGTCTTGGTTTTTAGTGGAATATGGAAAAGTCTCATTATCAGACGTATCTTTTACTTCTCCAACTGATCTCTTATAAATAACTGCGGAAAGGAACTGCTTGGGATAAATACTTTCCAGCAAGCTCTAAGACTTCTTTAAGGATATCTTTAACATCACCAAATCCAGTTTCAAAATCCAGCAGCTAATCATAGGGTTGAAAAACTGGGGGCATTTAACTTGGGCCATTTCTTTTTATAAGGCAACTCCATTGTGGGAAAATTTCCTACGAGGCAATAGACATTGTGGATTAAAAGGCAATTATATTGTTAAGCTAGCGCTCTCTTCCTTCTCTTGCAAAAGCTTAGTTTTTTCAATCAATGAAGATGAAATACAACCTAGTAAGTATCACTGCTGAAGGGAATACTGAGAAAGTCAAGATAAAGCATGTAAATATTCTATTTTAATGTATAGTACCATAGGGAATCTTACATGCTAGATCTCACATGCAATAACAGACACAGAAATATGAAGAATCTTGGTTAAATATGAAAAAAAATTAGCTGGCAGAGAATGTGTAGTCTAAAGCTGAGTATTCCAGTGCTTTCAGACTCCTAGGCCCAATTCTTGCTCTAATGTGTTGCTATAATGTGTTGCTAAGGGAGAATATGAAATTTCCTCTCCTGACCAGCTTTACAAATGGATTAACTTCTGCTCCAGCTCCCTTGATCTCCTACCCCAAAGCTGATTTTTCTTACACTTCAACCTTTTCTAACAGACTTAGATTTTGCCTGATTTAAAGGACAAAGGAAGGAAATAAAAGTGACTTCCAGCCTACTTCTTGAATATTTACAAGGCCAGCCCTTCTGAGCCTTGAATCCCAACCAGCTGAAAGCAGTTTTTCTTCCTTTGTGTTCTTATATCCCTTCTTTGTGTTTCTCTTAGAGTCCTAATAATCTGCCTTGTTAACTGTCTATTTTCTTATCTCACCTCTTAGATCATAAGGCCCTTGTAATAGGAACTATTTTATTCATCTTCGTGTTTGTCCTCTGCTTCAGAACTGAAGCAGAGGACAAACATTTAATCATTACTGTTACAAATGAGCACCTCTTTGGACTTAACCAGTAGTTTCTCCCATCTTTTCCATTTCTCTGCCCCCCAGTGTGTACTACTACTCAGGGTACCTTTTTTCTCCTTATCTCTTCCCTCCACTTAAGTAAAGATTTATCTCTCTGTCCTAACAAATTGAAGCTTTGTTTAAGGTTTCCAGAGGGCCTCTTCTAATTAAGTAAAGATTCCTACCACTGTTCTTGTTTTCATCTCCCTGACTACCAGCACCCCTCTTTCACTCTCTTTCTCCTTCTTTGTTGTTGTCAAAGGTATTCTGTATCCACCTACGATTTCCCCACCCTCATAGAAAACAAAGGGTGTGTTGTTGGAAAGGAGTTTACAGATGGGCTGTGGAAGGAAAGGTTTCAAAGTCCACTTTGAATGCAGGCTGATGAACCTGCTGGGTGCCTGATCATCATCCCCTGTCCCTGAGTGGATGCTCTCTCCCCTGATGCCTGTTACTCAGTATAGGAAAGAGATAGCTCTGGCTCCATTCTCCAGAGTCAATCACAATGAGAAGGAGGGAGAGGGGATTGGAAGGCAATGGGAGTTTGCCTGTGCTGCTTCAGAGATGCCAGAGATAGTGGGAGACCCAGTCTGTTTCCCATTTATATGTTATTGTTACTGATAGGTGATGGACATCCTTCATTCAGATAGTTATGATCGGCCTTAAAATATCACCTCAAATAAAGGGTACACATCTTAGATAAAATGAACATCTTCTCATTTTATCTAAGTCTCTTCTGCTTAATATTCCTACTGAATTATACGTTCTATTTCATACTTATAGTGGAGAGGAAGTCTCTTGTGCTTCTTTTTAGCTTTATTAGGAGACAGGACTAATTTTAAAGAAATACCAGACCAGGAATCCATTTGTTTACCTGAACTGTGTAGGAGAAACTGAACTTAGGTGCAGTGGGAGAGAAAAGAAAATGAAAGGAGGGATAGATGACTACTAAGATTTATTGAATACCACTATATGTATGCCAGGTGTTATAGTAGGGAGTGGGCAATGTGCTGAAATCATCCATAAACTGAGTGAGTTAGGCATATTCCCATTCTACAGGTAAGGAGCCAAGGCCCAAGGTCAAATAATAAGGATGAAGCCAAGATGCAAACCTGGGCTTGACTCTAATAATAAACTCCTGATTTTACTTTAGAGAAGACTTACACCGTTGCTAAAAGATACACTCTAATTTTCCATGCTGGAAAACCAGAGAGGTGCCTATTGGTGATTTTCCTTCATAGAATTGGTAACAGGAGCTTCCTACTCTCAGATCCTCCTGATGAATTTTTTTAGCATGAAAATTTTAGTAATTGTCTTAGAGCTTCTATTCCTGCTTTCCTCACAGTTAAAGTTTCTTTACTACATAAACAAAGTAGAACAACTTATGGCAAAGACTCTTTTCACCTGTGGTGTATGTCTCCCAGGCCATGTTCTCTCACCCACAGAGCCTGGTACCTTCCTAGAACACAAAAATTCACTTAACTTTTTTTTTTTTTTTTTTTTAAAGAAACACAAGATCCTGTTACCAAAATGACTCTTAAACTCTTCTCAAAACTTCATTGCAAAGGAAATGAAACTATTAAAAGACCATTGCTCTTTAATTCAGGAAATTGAATCAACTTGTTTGGAGCTCTGAGCAGGGCAGGACTAGAGCTGTACAGAGCCACATATTGTCAGACTAAACAGTGCCCTGCCCTGCAATGACTTTACCGTTCAGAGGAGACCTGAACTGGCTCTTCATAACACCGTGCAGCCAGCTCCTCATGGGCTTGCTTTTCTTTACTACCTCAAAGTACAGTTCTCTGGACCAGATGAGATTAGTTTGTCAAATGTCAGCATTTGGGGTGATTTATTTTTTATTTTATTTAGATTTTCATGAATGTTCCTATATTTGTGTAATGAAATTCTTTTTAATAAATAAAAAATTCTCAGATTGTGAGCATTAAGAATTTCTGCAGATACATATAATTATTGAGTTTGGATGAATGGTTCATGAGGGTTCATTATACTATTTTCTCTGCTATTAGTATATATTTAAATGTTCTCCATAATAAAAGGATTAAAATATTTTTATGACTCTGTAAATAAATTTAACTCACATTTTCTAAGTTCTTTCTACGCTGCTATACCCAGAGAGTACAGTCTTTCCTTGAGCACTCGAAATGTGGCTAGTGTAACTGAAGAGTTGAGATGTGCTGTAAATGTAAAAAACACACTAGATTTTGAGGCTTGCAACAAAAAATAAATCCCAAAAGTTGTTTATATTGATACATGTGGAAATAATATTATAGATATACTGGCTTAAATAAAATATTTAAATGAATTTCACCTTTTTTTCTACTTTTTAAAATGCGATTATAAGAAAATTTAAAGTGATATATGTGGCTCACATTATATTACTATTGGTCAGTGTTGTCCTGGAGTTTATGGGAAGGTAGCTTGATTTATTCCTGATTAGGGCCCAGACTGTAAAGCTGGATGTTAGACTGTAGATGATTAATAAGTTGTGGATAATTTCTGTTTATAATCAAAAGACAACCCCAAAAATTTTGATTTTATGACCCTGTAAGACATTAAATAGTTTTTATGTAACTTGGTAGGTAGATTTCATTCATCCACATTTTATTTTCCTTAACAGTTTGACTAGACTTACCTCTGATAGTTGTACCAAGCAGAATCATTATTATGAGTCAAAAGTTAGATTACTTTTCTCTCTGGAAATTCTCTAGCTTTCTTGTACACAAAAAGACTCTTTAGTCATATTAATTAAATGATATAATGGATATAAATTTAAGAGTATTTCTCTGTGACCTACTCATTTTATGTGAATATTTAGAATTATGCTTCATTGAATTGTCTTGCCTTGCTACCCTAAAAGAATGGTGAAAAAGAAGTAAAAATATTTAACGACGTTGATACCAAATTACAATTCTTTTTTTTCCCCACTTTATCTGCTCATGTGTTTATGTAAATAAAGGCAGAAGAACTATGATATGTTTTAAAATTACAGATCTGGTCCACAAAGAACACTTTACAAAGGTCCTCATTCCCAGCACTGGATCCACAGAAATATCTTATCCTACACCATGAGACATGTGCTATTGTCCTATCCCTGAACCCTCATAAAGAATAGGGGTTTTTTTTGAGCCCCTCATAAAAACAGATCAGAAGCCACTTTGGAAGTAGCCGCATCACTGTTTCCAGGTACACGGAATCCCTGCTTGTAGCCTGCTTGAACACTTGCTTTGCTAACCCTTTTGAAATCGCATTTCAGAAGGGGTAATAAATAGGAAACTGTCATGCATACCATTTGGCTATTTTTTGTCTGTTCACCTTCTCTATTCACTGCTCAGAATCAAAGGAGACAACACAGAAATAAAGGGAAGTGTAGAAGGCGAGGTATAAGTTCCAGATCTTTTAGCTACCAACGTAAATAAATACTGCAGAGCTGCAGTCCCAGCGTAAGCGAACATCCAGACAGAGTAGAGCTAGATTCCCCTTTTCTTCACCCCTATCCCTTTCTCTTTTGCATCTAGAGATCTGGAAAATTGCTATAACTGTGAATTATTAGGCATGATGTTTTATTTTATTAGGTTGGAATGAAATACAGAAACCTAATCCTGAAACCTGGGGGATCTCTGGACGGCATGGACATGCTCCAGAATTTCTTGAAACGTGAGCCAAACCAAAAAGCGTTCCTAATGAGCAGAGGCCTGCATGCTTCGTAAACTGGGCTCTTTGGTAGCTGTCCATGTCTGGAGGACAAATCGACATCGCCGTGTGTCACTGGCCTGGAAACTGAAGGGAGTTTTGCAAATGAAAATTTCGATTTCTATTGACTGCCTTTTGTTTTTTGATTTGAAAAATTATACAGATGTAAATGGAATTATAAATACTGTGACCTAAGCAAAGATCCATTCAAAAATAATTGTACTATAAAATTTCATAAAAATAGATTTGATTTCTTTTTATAAAAGTTTCATATGAATGTAATTTGATTTTTTACTCTTGTAATCTAGATAATGTAATATAAGCGGGCTCAGAATTTTTTAATTGATTCATATACATTATATAATTTGGTCCTTCTTATATCTTATATACTTGGGATTTCTGGACATAAATGAATCACCACATCTCTGGTAAATACTTTCTGGGAACCCTGCACCCACTTTGACATCTTGTCTCACAGTAAAGTGTGACCTCTTTGCCTGCATACCTCAGGGCCAGGGGAATATGCCTCAGTAATGCATTTATCTTTGTGTTCCAGGCCCATGATTCTCAACTTCGTGCCACACTTAAATTATGCTTGTCTATTTGGGTTTGTTTTTTCTGTCTAAAGTCCAGTCAGAGAATCTCAAACGGTTATAAGTTTTGACTGAACTAGCCTGATGACTTTTGCAAGTTTTTGTATCTTGTATTAGAGAATTTTGGATCTTGTATTGAGGTTCCTTTCCACTCCAGCATACAAGATTGTCAGTCTTTTGGCACATTTGTCAATTGGAACACTGAAGCAAATCCTAAGGAAATGTTTTTCTTCTCATGTTTCTAATAAGTGCTGGAGGCTTTGCCTCCTTTACTGCCCACCTCATCCAAAGCAGTGGGTTCACGTCACAAATGGCTATTTAGAGAGCTGAGGCTGATGCAGAGCATAAGAGTTCAGAAACTCCAGAAGAAGAGTGGGTGCTGTACAGAAGCATTTTAGGACAGCTGCTCCCAAGTGCTATGTGTGTGCTTCAACTTGGCCATGAGGAGATGGCTTTTCAGTAGTCTGTTTTGTCTGGTAATTTTTATTTTAAGTGACCCATTGGGTCTCTCTTAACTAAATATGGGCCTAAATTCCAATTCTGCAGCAGACCAGTATACTCGCAGTACTTATTTTTCCTCTAAGAATCTATTCAATAAGAAAACCACCACAGGGTAATAAAACTTTTTTTTAATGAAAAAAACAAACTTTGAATGTACTCTGCATAATCCTTTCAGTTGTTTCCCACTGAGTACCTGAGGTATGACTTTGCTGGCCAGGAACAAAATTCTAGTTCTCTAGTCCAAATGGACTTTGTGCTAAATAAAAAAATACTATGTTGCATAATAAAATTATAGATAGGAAAAATCAAGAGCTCTAGTGATACAGAAGAAAATTCCAAGATTATTATTGTCAAACAGATACCCTGAACATCCACAAGAAATCCTACTCTCCCTTCTGAGACAATTGCCTGGCCCTTCTCTCCCCTACACTCACTCAACTTCACCGCCTCTGGTCCCCAAAGCTGTTTTGGTCTTAGCAACCTGTGGTACTTTTCTCATATCTTTTTTTTTCCAGACTATTCTGTTTTTCAGACAAAAACTCTCTTCAGCTTTTTCTGTTGCCCAGTGTGTCTCCTGAACAATAACTTGATCTTTTTAAATCTTAACTTATTTCACCTGGAAAAACTAATACTTGCTGTGAAAAAAGGCTGCACACAATAAAATTGCATTATTATCCATGAAAATGTACTCATATTTCTTTTGTACATTAATGTTAAAACTGAAATACATAAGAGGGCAAAAGCTCTGTGATATTCTTTTTATTTAGGGTCCACATCAAATATTTAAAATATACTAAAGAAGAGCAACAAAATCAAATACCCAAAAATATTCTCTAGCTTAATTAAAAACTGTGGACTTATTTTTAAAGCCTTTCTAAATGTGGCCATCCATCTGCTTGTTCTTTTTTTTCCAGATCAGAGCATAGAGTGTCAGTGAGGCACTCTGAATGGTGGATAACTCTAAAAATTGTAATTGGACAACCTACACTTTAGACTTAGACTTATGGACTGAGCTGCACATAATAAAATTTCTCTTGGTTTTTGATCCAGGAGATTTAGGCCTGTTTCTGGTTTGGGGGAATTATTATGTTACTAGGGCAAGTTCTTAAACATTTTATGTTAATGTATAGTAGGCCTGATTCCTACAAGTTTAGTTTTAAGATGCTACAGTGGATAGAAAGAAAAGTTCAGATGTTATGCCACCTAATATAGATTTTTTTTCTCTAATACAAACATTGCCTGTTACCTCAATAACTAAAAACTATCTTGAAGAGTTGTCACCTAGGCTGTTCACACCAGAATCTTTCCTTCCTAATATGATGAAAGGTGGATATCTTTAGCTCTTAAGACTTGACAAACTGCATTGTGTAAGAGGCCAAAATAGAGAAAATCGTTCCTTAAAAAATTGTTATGATCTTATACTTTGTACTTGCCTTAACTAGTATGGAATGACAACTTTCCACTGTTCTGCCTTTAACCTTTGTGTCTGAATTAAGGTATATAGCAATCCTTCCTCTTCAGTGGATCAACTGCATAGTTTATGATGATTTTTCATTTTTTTTATTTTTGTCATGCATAAGATTTTTCATGCTCTAAGGAAATGGCATTAAAATATTAACACACATATTGGGTTTGGCATAGTTAACTTTGCCCCAAATAGTGTTAAAAAGAGAAATCCTATTTTGTCTGGCTAGATGCAGTGACCAAGGCTTCTTTCCCCGCAACACAATGTTAATACAGTTGTGCATCTCCCATCTGAAACTGGATAGCCCCTCAAAATTAATATGCCTTCTTTTATGAATATTTGGTGAAAATAAAAGCAAAAAAGACATACATGTTTCCATTTTCCTTGAAACAGTCAACATCCAAAGTTTATTTTCTCAGTCATCTTTAATGGAGAAATTTCCACAGGAAGTAGTGATTATCTAGTACCAACTATATCAAAGCAAAGGATAAAGGTTATGAAATCTAAATACTAGATCGATGTAGTCTTCTCCAACATACTCACAATAGCAATATAAATGCTTTGTAAATTTTTTTTTGAAAAATTGGGATAATGAACATAACTTCTCACAAACCCTTCTCCAGTGAGTTTCTCATTCTTGAGTTTCTATTTCATTGAATTTATGTCATAGTTTCCTTTCCTGATAAAATACAGGTCCGATGCAGCTGGTCCTATATGTATGAACAAGAAAAAGGAAAACGTGAATATGATACAGTCTCTCTTGTTTCTGCTCACATTAGCTGACATCCATTTAGGTGCTTATTTCATAGCACCTGGAGGATCACCTAAAAATTTACTACCTTGATAAAATATCTCTAGCATTTGTCATCAGAGAAACCTTAGATTGGTTTAAAGGAACGATGTTTGCTGAATCCAAAAAAATATTCAACACCTCTATTGTCATTTTTGTGGCCAAGATGAGGATATGACTGGATAATTGTTGGCCAGATGGACTCCTACTTATTGAAACAACCTAAGACAGTTGAATAATGGTTCATATAAAACTGAGAGAAATTTCCAGTCCTTTGAAGACACAAGAAATTCCGTTCAAGGAATTGTCAAATATACAGATAACA
>NW_006436298.1:4392294-4416193 GCF_000325575.1 Pteropus alecto
TCAGTCCCAAGACCAATTTAAGATGAAATTGGACACATTCCATCATGACGGTAAAAGGAGAGGAAACCTGATTTGATAGAGGTACTCAGGAAACAAGGCCTGGCAGTTTCATTTGACCAAATTTCAACATGAGCCCACAGTACAGCACACCTCTGGTGAGCAACAGGAGGTAAGAACAAAAGCCTTATAACAGGAAGGATGTATCTATATTCAAAGAATAATGCCTCTGGAATCTGGTGTGGTAACATCAATCACAGCTAGAATATCATGTTCTATTCTAGGTGTCACATTTTAAGCAGACTGGCCAAGTATTACAGTGTTTGGAAGAGTCAGAACAGGATGATGATGACCTTGAAAATACTTCTCAAGAGAAGTGCATAAAAGAATTAGGAAACTTAACTCTGAAGATGAATTTAGAAATGTAAATGATAGCTCTTTTCAAATTCTTGAATAATGTGGGAGAAAGAACAGGTTGCAGAAGCCAAAGCTTAGAAAAATGATTGGAAAATATAAGGAAGTTTTAGTTCGGTATGAGGAAGCCATTTATAATAACTGTTGTTGATTACAAATACATTCTGCTGCTGTTAATGAGTACTCAAACAAAGCCTGTGGCTGCCAGGAGTGTTCCAAAGGGGATTCCTCCTTTGAATAGACATTTATACCAGATCAAATTTGAGGTCTCCTCCAAAGTTTAAGATGCAACATATAATGATCATCAGAAAAACATCACTCAGGTGAAAGAAACAGTTACATGCTGGATCTTAGAAATGGCATTTAGATAGTTGCAGCTCCCTCATACTGCAGAGATGTAGTTCAAGCATGATCATTTAAGCATTGCTTTACTCCTCATCTATGATCAGCCAGAGCTTATCTAGAGGTTATTATCAGTCTTCTTATGGGTAATCTGGTAACTGAGGACGGAAGGTTAAGTCTTATATGACCATAATAAAGCCAAAAACTCTAATAGAATGAATAAAGGTTCATTTTCTTCCTTTATAGAATTTGCAGTTGCACTCTGCCCATTCTACCCACCATCTTCATCATATATACACAGAGGCAAAAATGTAACTCAAATACTCAGTTTAATTTGCATGCACTCCATCATATTATGATCTCTTCAAATCACTGTTTCTATCCCCTGTCCTCCATAGTCCTTGACTCATAGTGACTAGTCCATAAATATTTGTTAAATAAACATACCCTCTATAAAATTACCTTTTGCTATAAAGAAGCACTTTTCGACAATAACTGCAAAATATCTCATAAATGAATCTAAAACTACATAGATAAATTCTTTTTACATCTTCCACAAGAAGGGCCCTTTTCCCTAGTTTACTGAAAGAGTTCATATAAGGTAGATGAAAGAAATGTGCTTTTTGTAAAAGAAAAAGTGGCGGATGGGGTATGTTTCTAAAGATTCCTCCACTTCTCTCTGTGATTATGTTTTATAAACCTAGGAATTTCTTAATCTAGAATGTGTGGTTCCCTAGAAGATCTATGAAAGGGGAAGAGAGAGCCGATGTCCATGATTGCCCTGAAATTATATTGAAATTTTTATGTACACAGATATATGCATTTCTTTTAAGGAGAGGACCCTAGTATTGGTACATCCAATCAGAAAAATTTGACAACTACGGTCTTAAACAATTTGTTTTCAAATTTTTGGTTTTGGATTCAATTCGAAGATTATAAAGTGTTCATTATCTATCTAGGCACTGTGTTTGGCCTGAGGATACAAAAATGACTAACAACATTGAACGCAAGTTACTCACAATGTAGTGAGGAAGGCAAATAAGTTCATAATACATTGAGATAAAGTATAAGATAAAGGTATGTATATAAAAAGCTTTTACAACAAATGAGCAAAACAAACAGACTCATGGACAGGGACAATAGTTTAGTGGTTTCCAGAGGGAAGGGGTGGGAAGGTAGATAAGGATAAAGTGAGTCAAATATATGGTGATGGAAGGAAATTTAACTTTGGTAGTGAACACACAATACAATATACATATGATGTATTATTGAATTGTACACTTGAAACCTAATTGTACTAACCAATGTCATCCCAATAAATCCTTTTTTAAAAAAGCTTTTACGTTTTTCCCCACACTGGCTGACCATTGTACAACTAAACCTTTGTGCCAGAAAATTTTATGGTTACCATGCCACCTGCCACCATAGTCTTATTTCTAACAAAATGGATAATTTTTTTCTTTTCAGCATGTCAACAGTGGGAATAAATAGTGTTCTTACATCTTCATTATATCCAGGAGTTTCTTAGACCCTATGGTTAAAGGACACACAAGCGAGAGATGAAAATATTCACTCTGACCATTTTTATGCATTATGATCAAGTGGTTATAAACTTCTAGCCATTATAGAATGATGTGGGACTCCTCTTGACCTGGTAAGTAAGGTATTGGTACATCCTATAAATCTAGAAAACAGGCTGTTATGATGACCATTGAGCTATTTTGAGAATTAGTCAGGATTCCTTTTTCCCCCATCGGTGTTAATAATTTTCAATTACTATGAATAAAAACTGAAAGAAAAGTACCCAACTCTTCAATCCCTTACTATTATTTGTAACTTCCTTATATAGCAACTACTTAAGCAGATCACTGAAAGACGAGAAAACTTTATAGAGTTCCAGGGCTCATGACAAGGTCTGAAACTGTACTTTAAACAAATGAACAGTAATTTATTTCATCAATCTTCTGTTGATGAAGTTTTTTGAACATTATCAACAATGCTGCCAAGATTATTTTTGTAAATATGTTGTTTTCCACATCTTCGGTTTATCTGTTAAATAATTTTTTTTTGCCTGTTAATTCTTAAAAGTGTTAATTCCTGGTTTAAAGGATAGAAGCATTTTAAATGTTCACAGATATTGTCAAATTAAAGTCATGTTTCTTAATACTGTTTACTACATTGTTTGAACATCGAGGCCGTCACTAAAGATAAATGAGAAAAGTGATGATTAGCAAACAAAGCAAAAAATCTGGCGTTATATCATTTATATTGCTTTCTTTCTCCATTGGGTGATGAGGACTAAAGGTTATTTCTTTCAAAAAGTAGTAGGAGTGATTCCAGACAGGCATTTTCTTTCTCTATTAATGATTGAGCAGATCCTAAAAGGAACATAAGACTTTATCCCAGAACAAAGCAGTCATCAGTCCTTTTGTATTCAGGGCAAAGTGGGGAAAACCAAAAGATCCATTTTGTCATCCCTGTCCTGAATCAAATGCCTTTCTATGGTCTTAAACATTTGTGTGACTGACAAGTGGGACTTCTGTTGTGATTCACAATGCAATCACTGTTCTAAACATGCACATGGCCCACTCTGTCTCAACTTCAATTATAAAATCTTTAGCCAGAGGCTATTATCCTCTGTTTTGTTCAGTCAGCAACACAGCCAGTGAATTTCCAACTGGGATCAGGTGGCAAGAGAGAAATTCTCACACTTCATCTATCAAGCCCAGTATGTTCTCCTCTTGAGGGTCCCTAGTTAGGAAAACTTTTCTGAAGCCATTTGGGAAGATGACCCAACTTTATACTTCCTTTCCTAATTCTACTTTGGTGAAGGATAGGAAACTAAAAGAAGCTTAATGGTGACCTTATCTAAATGAAGACAGAACCCCCCAATTCGTAAAGCTCAATCCTTCTGTTTTATTATTTTCATGTCACTAATACTTTAGTAGACAAACTGCATCCTGGGGCCTAACCAGCCATTTAAAGCATCATTTTCCTCTCCTGTCATAACTTCTTTTCATCTTTCTTTCTTCCAGAAGACTAATTAGATAAATGGAAGATTCTGAGCAAATCTCTCCAAATCCCAGTAGAAGCGCAACAGAAGTCTAAGGCAGAAAATGTAGCCAGTGATGCCATGGACAGCGTTCTAGGCGCTTTTTAATTTGGGAATGGGGGTTTGGAGGGTTTTTGTCACAACATTCCCATTTGAAATTACAGCCAATGTTCTAATGCCTTTTTAAAATGTCTATGCAGGATACATAAGAGCTCTCAAAGATTTGGCTTCTTTCATAACTTATCGACCAATTTTAAGTAAGATTAAAAACTTGTTCCAAGATAGCCAGCCTGCTGCCTAGGTGACCTGTATCTACTGAAGTTCAGATTAAGGTGGGAAAAAAAACTAGATAAGCCCTGCTTAAATTTTTTAAATTCACTTTTCCCTAGTTAAATCTAACTTGTTTTATAAGGGTGGTGCATATTTGTGTTAAAGTCTGCAAAGGCCTGATTAGTTCCTCTGTCTACCTAATAAATTTCTCAGGACCCTATCAGAATTCAGTTAGGGCATGTTAGTACAGCAACATGCTGTTGTCCGTGGTGCCAGTAGACAAAATGTCAATACGCCTGCTGCATTCCTCTGGGATAATAGAAATGAAGTCATTACATTAGAAAATGAATCATGTGCCCAGGATATACTTCTCACACCCTGAACACACTGACTCTTCCAAGTTAAGGTCACTGATCTAGCAGCTGGAAGGGCTCTAGCAGCCAAGAGAAGGTGAGGCAGAAGTGCCACTCAAGGAATATTGAGGTTTGTGATATTTGAGATGGTAATGGCTCAGGTTGGTTTGGAGGCTTAAGTTTAAATGTGCCTATTAGAAGGTAAATGCTGGGAGGTCAATGTTAGAATGAACGGCCAAGAACTTGACGCAGGAAGTGCTGGATGGCTGTGAACTTGGGCAATTTCAGGATCAAGGCGGGTGGTGTGGGGGGTGGGGGGGCAGGTAACTAATATTTAAGAGAAGAAAATATTTGACTTTAAGGATATGCTTGATTAATAAATTATTATTTTAATTCAAGTAAGTAGAGAAAGTTTTATTTTTCAAAAATAATAGAAGAGAATAACCACTTCCAAGACATTTTCAGGTCTTATTAACCTTTAATGATAAAAGATATGTTAGAAGAAAACTCCTAACTTTCTTATTACCTCTTATGTATAAAAATGTTTGTAGTAATGTTTTAATGGAACATTACCAAAAGTCGACCTCTACTGTGCATGCCAGAAAAGTCTAGCTGTCATCTAGAGACTCTAGAGGAAGCAATAAAAGGAACTGTTTTAAAAATCTGATAAAAGTTTGTTACATTTCTAAACAGCTTAATCAATAAACAAAAAGGACAAATCATGACCAACATAAATAACTCCCCCATCAGAGGCACTGTCTTAATTCTTGGAAATTATCACTTTTATCATGGTTTTTATCTTGAATATTTCTTTGTGCCCACAAAGCTCACCCTGCACCTCCACCCACTCATACACATTCTCACACGACAGTCTTTGAGTAAAGAAAATATGGTTTCAGGCTGGGTATTTCTTTTGCTACTAAGACACATAAAACATAAGTATGGAAAGCAAGAGAAATAAATGTTTATTCCTTTTCCATCGGGATTTTGCAAAGCAAACTACAAGAGAAAACAGTACAGTCTCAGCGTGCATTTTATTTTCTCCTGTCTCACTCTGCTCAGGATTAAATGTTCCCCTTGTCTTCAACCAAAATGGAAATATGATCTCATGTTTGTTTATCATGTTGACTTTGTATTTCCTAGGTCAATAGGGTGTAAATTTTGATTTACTGACATGGCTTCTTCCTACAAATACACAGAAACTCTTTGGGGAGCTTGCTGTAAACGTATCCAAGTGCAGCTAAATCTCTTAGGTAGACACAGTATAAAAATAGAGTGCTGCTTTAAGATAATCATGCTGAGTGAAATAAGCCAGACAGAAAAAGTTGAAAATCACATATCACTTATATGTGGGATATAAACCTAAAAGCAACAAACAAACGTGACAGAGACTCATGGACATGGGCAATAGATTAGGGAGAAAGAGAGGTAGATGAGGTAAAAGGGGTCAAATATACGTGGTGACAGAAAGAAATCTAACTATGGGTGAGAGAGGCAGATGAGGTAAAAGGGGTCAAATACGTGGTGACAGAAAGAAATCTAACTATGGGCGGTAAACACACAATGCAAAATATATATGACTTAATGTTGAATTGTACACTCGAAATACTGGATTTTATTAACCAATGTTGCCTTAATAAAAATTAATTAATTTAAAAAATGAAATAAAATGAAAGATGCTAATGTGGCATCATTGAGTACTGTCATCTCTAAACTCCAGGTGCAAGTCCAAGGATTCTGCTAGACAGGGTTGTCAAATACTAATTAAACTAACTGGTTATCAATGCTATTTTTAAATCTGAAATTGGGATTTTTCCAGTGAGAAGAAAAGGGGATATATTCCATTTTCCATACAAAATACAAAAATTCATGTTACATTATATACTTAGTCAAGTGAGCAAGAAATTATCAAAAAAAATTACCATATTTCAATTAACAAGTTGGAGAGAAATGTATGTTTATTATTTTATCTCATCATTTATCTATGTCTAATAAATAAAATATATTTCAAAGGACAAAAAAGGCTAACTTAAATAAGCTATATCAAGATGAAGAGATTCATAATAGCCACTACTATTTTTCATGATAAAGGAAAAAAATTCTTTCAATGTGGTAAATAGGATAAATTAAAGAAACTGGAGAGTTTCAAATACATAGGAGATATAAGAGGAAAAAATAAATTATTATACTTCTGAAACCAACAATGCAATTTCATTTTATAGCCATCAGATTGACAGCAATCTGACAATATCTATTAAGGTTAAAGATGAACACATCCAGTAATTCTACTCCAAGGTAGGTACCCCCAGACAAACTCTCCTGCATGTGTACCATGAGATATCTACTAAAATGTTCATAAAAACTTTGTTTGGAATTGTAAAAGAGTGGGAAAAAAAATCCATGGACAGGAAAGTAGATAGCGCTTTGGTGTGTATTTGCCTAATGGGCTGTACTGTAATTAGGATGAGTGTACTAAAGCTACATATATCAATATAGATATCACTCAAGAACAATGTCGAGCAAAACATTACTATATATCCTGGATATATTCACACTATTAAAGGTATAAAGACATCCACATGAAAACAGACACATTATTCAGGACTGGTGAGGGAGAATGGGATTGGGAAGAGATATTTGAGGGTTTAACTATAACTGCAATCTTTTTTTTCTTTAAAAATTCAATGCAAATAGGGAACAGTGTTAAGTTTTTTTAAAGCTTTGTGGGGGTTTTTTGTTGCTTGAAATATTTTATAATTAAGAAAAAGAATAATACTGTACTTCTGAGGAATTTGTCAGAATATGACTTTCAAAGCAAATTTTTACCAGCTCATCCAACTTCAATCTTGCAAAACCCAGGTCACATGGAATTTCCACATTCAAACTTTTGGTTTAAAAATGCCCCTTGAGGGAAAAAAAAAAAAAGAATGCCCCTTGGGGGAACACCCTTCTAGTTGCTAGATGGGATGCTGCCCGATTCATGAATTGCCTAATAGAGCCAATTCGATTTTTTAAAAAAAGAAAGAAAGAAAGAATGCCCCTTGGATGTACCCATAAAAGGTGAAAATGAGCATTCTGATCTAATGAAAATATGAAACATTTGAGATTGTTTTATGAAAAGTATGAGAGTTTGGGAGCCTGAATCCTGCTGTCTTGGCCTCAGTGATAATCTTGCCCCAGGGCTTAATTTAGAATAGTTGGGTGAGACTCCCGACTGCTCCTTCTCAGGTTCTAGTGCTCAACCCGTATTTATCATTCCCCTTTTTTCTCCTTCCTAACAGAGCCCAGATTTTCAACAGGTATCTTGATTTATCTAAGGACAATTCCATGCCCCTTACCAATCACTGATTCAGGAATGGACATATGAATTAATCTGGGCCAATGATAAGCGAGAAGTTTGCTAAAAGCTTCTGAGGACCATTGCTAGTTTTCAAGATAAAGCTACAGAAAGAAATGGTCTTTTCCTCTGGCATTCTCGTTCATAACTTTGAGACCCAAAACTGCATCAGGCTGGAGATGAAGCCAACACTTGGTGAAGGACAGAACCAAGATACTTACAGAGAAATAGTCAGTGCAGTTAGACTATGTCAACCCTAAAGACCACTTCACCCTCTAGGCATCCAAGTAAGTGAGCCAATATGTTTTCATATTGTTTAAACCAGTTAGAGTTGGGTTTTTGTTACTTGTGGCCAAAGACATTCTCACTGAAGCATACATATGTGATTCAGCTTCCTTAGCTGTAAGCAGGGAGGGATATTAATGTCTGCCCTGCCTTACTACTTCACTCACTGGTTTTGGAGATGAGACCATGTATGTGAATGTGCTTCATAAACTATAAATTGTTATTCAAGGGCAAGCTAGTACTATTATTAATAATTTTGCTATAGAGTTTGAGGTACAAATTTTAGTACACTATATGAATTATGTATGTCTTAGAATGCAGTTATTTAACTCATTTACCTCCAGAAACCTAATGAGAATTTATAGGTAATTGTTTAACTCATATGAAGCAGTTACGCATTTATAGTACCAGTTGAGAATATCCTCAGAAATGAGTTTTTATACAAGTACAGGGCCAAGGCATTTTGAATAGCCATTTATGTTAAAGGGGTTAAAAAAGATTTGTCTGTAAAATACGGTCTCACCTGTGCAATCTTTGGCATAATCTGTCTGTGTCTCAGTATCTCCAGTATCTGTAAGGATTAAGGGAGAAAAAACTGTAAAGTGCTTAGAGCAGGGCTTGTCACGCAGTCACAAGCAGAATAATAACAACCAACACTTATTTAGCACTTACTGTGTTCCAGATATGTTCCAGGCACTTCTTATTTATCAACTTATATGGCAGAACTGTATTTGTTAAGTAGTAATTTAACTTTTAAAATAACTTTATTTTTTAGGGAAAATGTTGCATTCTTATTATTTCAATAATCCAAATAATACAGAAAAGTACAAACATTAAAGTCACCCCAAATTACATCTTATTACCTGGACACTGGATAACCAACTAGACATTTCTGTTTACTGTGGTATGTACACATACTGACACATACATATACAAACACAAGCATATATGTGTACGTAGGATATATATGTGTGTATATTATTTACATACATATATGAACATATCTAATTTTAGTAAGACAAAAAATGGCATTATTGACTAAACTATATAATTGAGTGTACATCTTATGGAATAAAAGAAGTAAGACTTTTTCATATTACTTGGGATTTTGCTTGTGAGTAGGGTCTAATCAGGAAACGGACATCTAAATATATCTTTACATAAATAGGATCCTACCTACTTTTCTCACTAGTCTTAATTTTTTTAAGTTAAAATAGCCCTTCAGTTACAGCACATCACCATTATTTTTTCATTATAAGTACTTGTTTCTACCTAATATTTCTCTTGTTAATTTATTATCTCCCCTAACAGTCTTATTTTTTTGCTATTAAATATTTTTTAATTGTCATTAAAAAAACACTGACACAAAATTTACCATCTTAACCATTTTTTTAAGTGTACGGTTCAGTAACATATAAGTCATATTGTTGTGCAACAGATTTCCAGATTTTTTCATTTTGCAAAACTGAAACTCCGTACCCATTAAACAACAACTTTTTATTTTCCCCTTCCCCATTCCTGGTACCATTCTACTTTCTGTTTCTATGAATTTGCCGCAGTCTTATCTTTTTCAGCTCAACTTTTGTTCCCTAGCACCTAGTATAGTCATACCCCACAAATACTTGAATGAATGAATCCGAATTTGCACTATACAGAAATAAATAAACAAACAAAAAGAGATCATAACCTCATCTGTACTAAGAAATCAATAATCTTCGAATAGTTAAAATGTATTGAACATTTTCTATGTACCAGGCACTTTATATTAATTCTGAACTTGGCCCCTGCAGTCATTTCCCAACAGAGCAGCCAGATTGATCCTTTTAAAAATGTCAAATGATGTCACACCTCTTCTCAACCCCCTGTAATGGCTCCCTGTTATACTAAGATTAAAAGCCAAATTTTCACAGTGGCTGTAAGGCTTTCTCCTACCTGGACCTTTTTACTTTTCTTATCTTTTTCTGCTTTTCTTCTCTGTCCCTTCACTTCAGCCACACTGGATTCTTTGCAGTTTTTCAAACATTCCAGCAACACTCAGCACGGGCCAATTGCATTTGCTGTTCTTTCTACTGGGAACATTCTTGCCCTAATATCCATATTGCTTGTGCCCTCACTTCCATCAGATATTTGCTTAAGCATCACTTTACCAGTGATGTGATTCCTAACTGCCCTATTGAAAAGACCAACACACGCCCCACCCCCACTCTGGTTCGTCCCGATCACTTCCCCTATTTTTGTCCAGTTGTTATCATGTGACCTGCCACATATTTCCTCATATATATTTTTTGCTTTTAGTTCCCTCTACATAGTGGAAGCTATTTTTGTCTGTCTTATTTACTACTATATCTCAGCACCCAGAACTATGCATGACACATAATAGGTGCTCAATAAGTATTAGTTTAAAAAAAAAACGAGTAAATTAATAAATAATGACAGACAGCAGGTCAGTGGTTGCCTTGGTGAGTTGGGGGAATTGACTGGGAAGAGATACAAAGAACTTGTTCTATATCTCAATTAGGTATATGATTACACAGGTGTATACATTTGTTAAAACTCATTGACATATACTTAAATGGGTGCATTATACTATATATAAATTGTACGTAATTAAAGAGATTTTTTTTTTTAACTAGCGATTTGCTTAAGGTCTCAGGAGTAGTACAGGTATAATTCAAACCCAGGTGTGTCTGATTCCAAAGTCTATCATCTTTTTATGAGGTTATGTCACCTCCACTAACCTCTACCCTACCCGATTTCCACAACTGGCACCACTGAGCTCTTCACCAGAACTCTTACTTATTTTCAGATTTATACATCTCTGAGACATGCAATACATTTTTGGTTCTGTGTCTCCAACATTTGTTAAGATCTTGGGAACATGAATCATATAGATGGTTAGAATGTATTTGTCTCCCACTGGGTATAAAGCAAAAAAAAAAAAAAAAAAAAGCCACAGCCTATTTCCTAAGACAAGAGTTAGTACCTCTTAGACGCTCAGATTCCAAATCCAAAATCAGATACTCAGTGATACTTAACAGAGACGATGGTCATTTTTATTTGTCAACTTTACAATGGCTATTCAGTACTTACTTATTCAATCAAACACTAACCTGGGTGTTACTGTGAAGGTATTTTGTAGATGTAATAAACACCTCCAATCTGTTGACTTTAAGGAAAGAACATTTTCCTTCATAATCTGGGTGAACCTGATCCAATCAGGTTGAAAAATCTAAAAACAGAACTGAGGTTTTTCCAAGGAAGAAATTCTATTTGTGGGCTGAAGTGTCCACTCCTTCCTGAAAGTTTCCAGCCTACCTCCCAGGCCCTTTCATGGCCTGCCCTGTGGATTCCAGACTTGCCTCCCTAGCCCCAAGTCATATAAGCCAATTGCTTGCAATTGGCTTATATGTATGTGCATGTGTATGTGTGGCACACATATATATAAAAAGCATGCAGGAGTGCTGAAAGGATTAAAGAATGTGAATTCTTCCATCTATTAGTGTCCTGATGATAACCCCTGGGGCTAATTAGTCTCCAAGTATTCACGCTGTTAACTTGACGTAAGGTGTCTGCAGGGATGAACCCTGAATGATTATGGTTATGTTACCATCTCTTCCCTCTCCCTGCCCATGACGGAGTATGATGGAGTGGACTTTGTATTGATCTCTAAACCCAAATTATCCCAAACTTAAGCCCCTTTCTATCACTCTAAATGTTGCATTTAGTGACATACATTTCACCTTTGAGTCTTGAGTCCTGAGTGGTGAATACCATCTAAATTTCCTACTATTGTGCCTCGCCTGCTCTATTGGTCACCATGTCTGGAATGGAAACGATCGTGTCCTCTGGATGCTGCATGAGAAGCTCCGCCTGTCCCAGCTGGCTAGGTTTCTGGAGTCAACTTTGGCAGCCAGGTTCAACTTGCCATCCAACCTTGACGGACAGATCTTAAACTTTCCCCACCTTACCAACTCTATGCAGTCCTCCACAGAGTATCCAACTTCCAAGTCCCATAGTATAAACTGTAAATGATGGTCAAAAAGACCAATTTCAGTTAACCATGAATGAATTAGCCATAGAGAATAAGAGATTTTCCAAAAGCAAGTAGGACCCAGTTTTCCCAAACTGAGACTGAAAATATTCTGTGTGCGTGTGTGTGCACGCACGCATATGCCTAACTTTGTGACTTTGATTACTTTCAGAAAATTTAATTATTTTTTGACTAGCCGTTTTGCTGTATTATCTCATTTGTAACCATTCTGTCCGTATATGCTATTTCTGTAAACTTATATATCTATGAGAATAAAAGAGTGCTTAGCAAATCCCAAGTTTAAAAAAATCATTTTAGTAATGAATTTCAACTTCCTTCACTACATAAACCTTACATCCAAGTTGTGAACAACTAACAAGAGTGACTAATTTAAGATTCTTTTTCTCACCTCACTTCTCCCCTGATGATACTTAGAGCAATGATTGGGGTGGTGGGAGGAGCGGGGGGAGTGACAACAAAAAGGGAGAGGTCTGTTGTTCCCAGACTTAATGGTGGAGACTTCTATACTCAATGGCCATTTTCTTGGCCAGATCACATGACATCCTTGAACTTTATCAAAAACTAGCCTGGTTGTTTTTCAAAGACCCTTTTAGCTCTGAAATCCCGTGAGCCTATGTGCTTTGGCCTTGAGAATCAAAGTAGTGTTTGATACGCCATTCACCTAAGGAAGAAGGAGAGACAGAGCAGGCAATCAGAAGTCCTGTTTGCCTGAGGTTCTCTGAAGCTCCATAGGCAGTGGGTAGTAATGTGGTCAGTGTAAAGTGTGAGTCTCATGTGTAGAACAATAAGAAGAACGTCCTTTCTTCCTCTTTCTAGAGGAGAAGATGATTTTAATTAAGCAAGAATGGGCCTTTGGGTAGTGAAAAGGAGGAGGTGAGACAATGTTTGTTTTTGTTTCTCTCGGTGGTGGAAGGAAAACTGGCAAAAAATGGAAGTTGCTAAAAGGTAGATTTCTTATCTGGGTGCTGTTGAAAGGTCTTATTACGAAGAATCAGACAATTCCTGAGTTGTCTAGATCTGATTGAGCAGAGGCTGCAGCTCATCCTGCCCTCCCAGCACCTGCCCAGATCTGTAGCACTGTGGCCCTCCTTGCTGTCAGTGCCACTCCACCCTCACCCCAGTCCTAACCCAGGCACTGTCTGTCCACCTTAGTTCCACCATGGGCATTCAGAATGACAGCAGAGGGGATGTTGGGACGCAGAGCTCCCCACCAGAACAAAGTTCTCCCATCATAGGAGTTGAAAACTGCTCCCACCCTGGGGACAGGGTCCCTGAAAAGGACAAAAACTTACCATCAGATTGAAGAGAGGAGTACATCACATGGTTTTATTTGGAGGCCATTAGCCTATGTTGTTGAAAATGCTTAAGAGAGTGGCACAGACTGGGCTCACAGCAATAGTGGCCCCCACTAGTTGAGTCCCTGATAAAAATAAGAATTGAGTAAGAGCCAGACTATTTCTGAAAGCCTGAAGAGCTCTAATCACTTACCAAGCCAGACTATTTTGGGTGGACTAAAAGAGCTGACCTGTCTAGAGCAGACATCTGTCTGTTATTTCCCCATAATCTCTCCATGTCTTTCAGGTATCTGTATAATCTGGAAAGTATGGGTCACATGTAAATAACCTAATTGGATTGAAGGAAATGAAGAGGATTAACTCAATTCCTATTTATTTGGATTAATGTCACTTATACCTTCCAATGTAGGCCAGGCCATGGGAAAGAGAAATGAATTGAGATAAATATGAATTTTCTGTGTCCTAAAGTCCATAGGTATTTTTTTCTGACAAATTAGGTTTTTCTTAGTCCAGATAGCAATAGATACCTCTATATAAAAAAACAATTGTGGGATTTTTTTTTAGCTGTGGTAAAATAATACATAAGATAAACTTAACCATTTTAATCATTTTTAAGCAGACATTTTAGTGGCATTAAGTACATTCACACTGGTATGCAACCATCACTACTATAACCATTAAACAGCATCTCCCCATTCTGCCCTCCCCCAGCCCCTGGTAACCAGCATTTTACTGTATGAAGTTAACCTCTCTGTATAGGTCATATGAGTAGAATCATACAACATTTGTCTTCCTGTGTCTGGCTTGTTTTACGTAGCATATGTCCTAAAGTTTTACCCATGTTATAGCATGTATCAGAATTTCCTTCCTTTTTAAGACTGAATAACATTTATATATATCACAATGTGTTTATCCATTAACTTTGTCAATGGACATTGGGTAGTTTCCACCTTTTGGCTACTATGATTAATACTACTCTGAACATTAGTGTGCAAATATCTATTCAAAGCCCTGCTTTCAGTTCTTTGGGGTATGTTTGGAATGGAATTATTATATCATATAGTAATTCTATGTTTACTTTTTTGAGGAACCAACATGCTGTTCTCCAGAGTGGCATTGCCACCAGCAGTGCATCAGGATTCCAGTTCCTCCACATCCTCTCCAACATTTATTTTCTGGTTTTGTTTTTGTTTTTTTCATAATAGCCATGGTAAAGGGTGTGAAGTGGAATTTTATTGTAGGTTCGATTTGTGCTTCTCTAATGAGTAGTGATGTTGAGCATCTTTTTATGTGCTTATTGTCCATTCACATATCTTCTTTGGAAAAGTATATATTCAAGTTCCTTGCCCATTTTTTAATTGGGTTGTTCGTGTTTTTGTTATTGAGTTGTAAGAGTTCTTTAAATACTCTGGTTATTAATCCCTTATCAGATATATGAATTGCAAATATTTTCTCCTGAAACAATTGTTTTTTAAGTTGGCATGTTTTAATTTTTTTTCAAGCCAGAATACATATATTTTATGACTTAATAAGTGACACATGCTTATGGTATAGTTTCAAAAAAAACATAAAATAAATAACATAAAACATAAAAGCTAAGAACCACTTGAAACATACAACTCAGGGATAACAACATTATTTTGCTGTACATCCTTCCGGGCTTTTTCCTATACATTTAGAAAACTTTTCACAAACCAGACTATACATGCTATTTTATAACCTTTCCTTAGGAATAAACACAAGTACAGTTGACCCTCTGTATCTGAAGTTTCCATACCTGTGGATTCAACCAAGTGTGGATCAAATATAATTTTTAAAAACATGTTACATGTTGCTGACATATACTACATAGTTAGACCTACGATGATTGTGTCTGTACTGAACATGTACAGACTTTTTTTTTTTATGGTGACCTTGGTTAACGAAATCCAATAAGTTTCAGCTGTATATTTTAACAGTAAGGTATATATATATTTACTCTGTGCGTTCACCTCCCATAGTTAGATTTCTTTCTGTCACCACATATTTGACTCATTTTACTCCATCTACCTCTCCTCCCCTCCCACTCCCCTACCTTCTGGTAACTACTAGTCTATTGTCCATGTCCATGATTCTCTGTTTGTTTGTCCTGTTCATTTGTTGCTTTTAGGTTTATATACCACATATAAGCGATATCATGTGATTTTCAACTTTTTCTGTCTGGCTTATTTCGCTTAGCAAGATTATCTCAAGCAGACTTTTTTTCTTGTCATTATTCTCAACAATACAGTATAACAACTATTTATATAACATTTATATAACATTTACATTGTATTAGGTGTTATAAGTAATCTGGAGATGATTTAAAGTATACCGGAGGATATGCATAGGTTATATGCAAATACTATGCTATTTTATATAAAGGGACTTGAACACCTGAGGATTTGGGGTTCTCAGGGGATCCTGAAACTAATCCCTGGTGGATACCAAGGGATGACTGTATATATAATTGTTCCAATTCATCACAAAATATTCCACTGAAAAGGTACACCACAATGCATTTAGTCAGTTCATTAGTGATAAAGATTTAGGTGGTTTCCAACTTATACTTATTGTAAACAATGCTTCACGAAGGCCCTTTATGTATATCTTTATGTGTTTGTCCAATTCATTCACTGGGATAAATTCCCAGAAGTTGAATTTCTGGGCCAAAGGATATGCATGTTTAAAATTTCAATATCTTGTATATTGCCAAATTACCTTCCAGAGAAGCTGAACCAATTTATACTCTTACCGTGTATGAGAGAGTCCATTGTCCCATCTCATTGCCAAATTGGCATGTTTTCAACAATGGTAAAAATAGGTTCTTGTCTGCCTTACTCCCATGAATCCAAAGTGCATGACGCGAAACTAAAAGAGAGGAATATAAAGTTGACAGATGGGAGGTATTTTGGTCACTGTAATGTTTTATCTAAAGCACACCATTTTCCCCTCAAAGCAAATGAGATAGATAAGGCCACTTCATTTTTTAGTTCTAGGAAGTAATTTCCTAAATGGAATGATTCCTTAGAGAGAGCATGTCTCTAAGGATGTAGAAATTATTCAAACCAAATGTGTGTTGGGTTGATAGAGGGTATATATTTTTTGACATAACAGGATCTATCGTTTTTTTAAAAATGCAAAGTGTTTTACTCAACACTATCCAATGTCACACCACAGCCTATTCTGAATGTATTCATTTATTTGTCTGATATTCCCTCAGAGGAATTTTTCCTCTACTCTTGTTTTATGTTCTTTAAATTTTTTAATTGAGGTATAATTTACATTCAGTGTGATTAAGTTTCTATCTTTAAAAATCAGATCGCAAATAAGCGCAACTTTTTGCGATAATCTTTTTACCAGAAATTAGGGAGAAAGTGAATTTTAAACATACTCTCTTTGGAAAGTACAAAGAGAAAAGAATGGAGTTTTAAATTCAGCTGTTCCATTCTCTGACTATATGATCCCAAGCACATAATTTAACATAATATGTTTCCATTTTTTTCATCTGATAACCTAGAAAAATGAAATCTGCTTTCCCTTCTCCATAGAGATGTTAGAAAAACAGGGATGTTCCAGTACTATAGTAAATTGAATTATACATTTTTAAAAAATGTGTATCCAAATATATCTACTCTACTTGTATCTGACCTTGAATTTTTTTTGCTCCCAAGGGGATGTCTTATTTTTCAAATGAAAATGTGTAAGTCAGAGGTCTACTTTACAGTACAAAATTGTCCTCTAGTTTTTGTATTTATATCAATTAAAAGTATTTGGAAACTGTTTAGCTTCACTGATAGTATTAATGAAACTTACATGACAAAAAGCCAGAAAATAGTTAAGATAATTATGAAATGTGAACTCTACATTAATAATTCCTTTTAGTTTTCCCAATTTAGCCACTTAATAAATTGAGTGTATCAAATTATTATAAATGTGGTACTTCCAATATTAGCAAAATTATATTTTTAAAAAAGCATACCAATAAAATGGTTTTAATCAAGAAAAGAGAAAGATGACTCCAAATCTTGTTATCCTAACAACAAAACTATGAAAAACTTCCCATTTTCATATTCCTTCCTAGTCTATATTCTAATATGTTTTTCTTTTAACAGAATAATTAGTAGTGAATGTTCATCTCCTCAAACCTGTTCACTTCCCAGAAGAGACAACTGTGGGGCTCAGCCTTCCCCAACTTGCTCATTCTCTTCTTGAGGAAAAGCACCTTTTTTGGTAAGATCGAGGCAAGGAACTGCTAATGTGTCACTCAGCTCTTCCTTCTTTCCGAGTGGCCTATCCTTAAGGACTTGCCTTGTGATAAGCTTACTAGAGTAGACCCAGTCCTGCGAAAAAACCTGAAGTTTGAAGAAATTTATTTTAATTCAGTGAAGTGATTATTAGTAAACCCTTTTGACCACTAATCTATGTCACATTCTCCAACCAGCTTTATTAGTAATAAGGCTGACTTTCTTTAAAAAAAAAAAAATTATTTTTCTTTGGGGTAAAAAGCACATCAAATTTACTGACTTAGTTATTTCTAAGCATATGATTCAGTAATAATTATATTCACATTGTTGTGCAAACAATCTCCAGAAGTTTTCACTCTTGCACACCTGAAACTCTCTACCCATTAATCAACGAATCCCTATTTCCCCCTTCCTTCAGCCCCTGGTAACCATTATTCTGCTTTCTGTTTCTGTGAATTTAATAACTCTAGCTAGCTCAGATAAGTGCAATCATACAATATTTGATTTTTTGTGATGGACTCATTTCAATTAGCAAATATCCTCAAGTTTCATCCATGTTTTAGCATGTATCAAAGTTCCCTTTTTTAAGGCTAAATAATATTCCAATGTGTGCATATACCATATTCTTTATCCATTCATCCATCAATGAAGCTGACATTGTGAGCTCTTGTCTGCCTGATTCCAGCTTTTGTTTCTACTGAGTGTGGGAAGTAGGGGTGTAATTGATTTTCATACTCTTAGGATCCGGACTGGATAATAAAGTGTCATGTTAGATATCTATTGTTTTGTCTGGCCAGTGTCAAATAAAAAACAAATCTAGACCGAAGTAGGAAGAGGTTTTATTATGAAAGATTATTGCAGTGAGGGGTGGGGACTATTGAAATAGGGAGAGTGCTCTGATCATAGATCTGCAAGCATCTCAAAGGTCAAGCAGATAAGGATGATCAGACTGGATAATAAAGTGTCGTGTTAGATATCTATTGTTTTGTCTGGCCAGTGTCAAATAAAAAACAAATGTAGATCGAAGTAGGAAGAGGTTTTATTATGAAAGATTATTGCAGTGAGGGGTGGGGACTATTGAAATAGGGAGAGTGCTCTGATCATAGATCTGCAAGCATCTCAAAGGTCAAGCAGATAAGGATGGAAAGAACCAGGTGTGGTAGATTAGGATGAATAGGTGGAGTTATGAGGAAGTTACGCAGGAAAGGATTTTTTCCTGAGGTCAGCTGATTCTCAGAAGGATCAGTTAAGGATGCTTCGGTCCTTGTAAAACAGGCATGCTTCATTTTATTATACCTCGACTTATTGCACTTCGCAGCTGTTGCTTTTTATTTTATACAAATCGAAGGCGAGACCCTCGACCAGAAAAGATTATGAGTCACTTTATTGTAATACTGGCTTTCTTTATTGCAGTGGTCTAGAACTGGACTGTTACATCTCCGAGGTCTGCCTCTACACAAAGGTAGGCCAAGTTTCACGTTTAGGGGGAAGGAGAGAAGCCTGACTAAAGTTTAATCAGGTTAAGTTAGAGGGCATTTTGTTCACCTTGGTCAGTGGAACAAACAGTTCAGCTAATTATTTATGAGACAAAGAATGGAAATTCAGAGGGTTTGTGTCTTGTTGTCATAGGTAAACAAGGGGTTACCATGAGTTTTATCTAAGTCACATCGGTAACATTCTTTGCAGTGAGCCATTTCCTGGAGCACAAAGGGTCAGGGGATGTGTGTGTGTTGAGGGGCCAGTATTGTGTTCTATAATCAAAGGGCTCGGGTAAATTTCAACATTGTCACCAATACTCTTTGTCACCCCGCATAGTGACAGAATGCCCCTTGTGGAGAATCTACTTCACTTGGTTTGGGTGAAGTTTATCCCACTTCCCTCCAATATATGGATGCATATGTGGCCCAGGCCTTGTCCATGCCTTGTCAATTCATATATCTTATTCTCTGGTCACTACTAATGGTCCAGCAAAGGGTACATGATCCAAGCAAAACCATTTGGTCTCCTGAGATATGATCACATGGATGCTGGGAGAGAGAACCCTGACATTGTTTAAGCCCCTGGACCCAGCCATGCCCAGCTTAGTTCAGCCTCTAGACTTGCCAGTTATGTGAGCCAATAAAACCTCCTTTTGCTAAACACTACTTTTGTTTGTTTGTTTTTGTATTTTCAAAATAACTGTGTTGTTGCCCCTAGGGTCTTTGTTGCCTTGGAATGGTTAAAGGGTCCTGGCTACCTCTGATTATGAAAGACTCCAAGGGTCCTGTTTTAATTCCTATAATAGGAATGTTGACTACAGAATCCTGGCTATATTTCAAGCTTGAGTAATTCCATCTGCTCTCCCTCAAAATTTTTACTACAAGAATATTCAATGTTCTCAATTTCCTTTACTAGATATCTAAGCATCATGAAATCTCCTTGATCATTTTTTACTATTCAAAGGCAAGTTCTGAATTTGGAAAAAAAAAATTTAGTACCTCAATTCAAATTTAAAAAGAAATTCTGTTTTGTTTTGTTTTGTTTTGTTTTGTTTTGTTTTAATGAGCTGCAATGCTGTAGATATTAAATTAATTTTCAAGTTCTATTTGGCAAGTTATATTGGCAATAAATTAACATAAGGAATGGAAGAAATTATTTCTGTGACAGTTCAGGGTGAGTGCACAACAAGGCATCACAGAAGAAATACAATGTCATATTAATATGATTCATGAAGCTTTTGTTTACATTTGTAATTTTTCTAATTTTAATAGACATGTTTATTTAATAACTAGATTGTTCTCATAAGTAAGAAAAGTCATGAACTAGAACATGAAAAGGAGTTTAAATCTTTTAAGTACGAAGGGAAAAATAAGAAATGGCAGCTAATCTTTGTAAGTAAATATGAAAAAAATAGTTAATGCAACAAATAATTCTGGAGTGTCTATCAAGTGCCAGGCACTAGGATATAGCAGTGAACAACACAGACAAAACCCTCTGCCCTCATGGGGCTTTTAGAGAGAAAATGCACCAATAAATAAAAGTGGCAAATCTCCAGTAATAAACTTGCCTGGGCTTCCAGGACAGGAGAGCCTTTAACCTGTTTTTGCTTGGGTGCTTTCTGCCTGTTAGAAATTGCCCTATACCGAAATGCTACAGTGGTCAATAGCGGTTACCTCTTGACTGATTTTTTATTTCTCCTTTAAATTTGTCTGTATCTCCCAAATTTTCTACATGAGGCTCTATAGCTTTTTAATTAAAAAAAAAAGAGAGAGAGAGAGAATTTTTTAAGAGGGGGGGGAAACTGACAAATTAGATTTTCAAAGCATTAAATGTTGGCAGTGGGAAGGGCTGAGCTAAACACCTCCTGTTGGCACCTTACTGCCTCTCCTAAACTGAAAAAGAATCCTTTTGAAAAGCAGCACATGTTGCTTTCACTGTGGGTGGCTCTCCCCCGCTCCCTTCTCCTGTTCTTGAGCTTATCTGATACTTTCTAAAGCAGCTAATTTTACAATTTCACATACCTTTTTAAATTCACTCATAAATATTCTGGACGCCTCCAACCTTGTCTCTTCCTCTTTCTCTTTCTCTTAACTGTCTGGTTCTTATGTCCTTTTACCTGCAAAGATCACCATTGTTTTGCCTCTCTCTGGACCCGATAAACCTTACTCAATATTGACCTTGACACTTCCATTTCTAGCTTCGCTTTTCCACAGACTAAATTCTCCCGTAACTATGGTGTCCCCTGATAAAATGTCAGTCTAAGTTCCATCTTGTTCACTTAACATTTCTAAAAGTTATTTAAATAATTTGTAAAAGAACCTTTTTGCCTCTGGTGGGCAGAAGCATTATATTACAGTCTTTGAGGCTTTAGGGTCATGATAGAAAATACTGTTTTTGTTTTTGTTTACAACTGGTTTAATCAGAATTTCATTCTTACAACCAATAGTTGCTTCAGACTTTTTCTGTAGTTTAAAGAAATTCTTAGTATTTTCCCTTTTGCTCTTTTTTCCTTATCGACTCTTAGTTTGGAAGTTACATTGGCTTTTATCCATGTAAAGGAAGAAATCATTTGACATTAGAGTGAGATCTTAAAAAAATTTTTTTATCTACTGTTTTTCAATTTGGAATATATACTTGTCATGCTTTTTAAATACTTAAAGGTTTATCAACATAGAGACAGTAAAATATACTAATCTTCGGTGTAAAGTTCAATTATTTTTATATATGCACTACACCCATTGCATATGTATATTTTACAGTGGTATATACTCATTTAATCACCATCCACCTCAAGATACAGAACATTCCTAACCAAGAATTATCCCTTCCTAGTAGCTATCATCCCATGCCAATCTCCTAACGTGCCTCGCCTCATCCTTGCCTGAAATAATCACTATTCGGACTTCTATCGCCATTGATTCATTTTGCCTGTTTTTGAACTTGAAATAAATGGAGTCATTCAGTATTTACTCTTTTGTGTTGGATCCTTTAGTGCAACACTATTTCTCTGGTGAATTATGTCATAGTTTTTGTTTTGTTTTTTTTTTAAATGGTATGTGGTATTACATTAAATAAATATACTTCAATTTAGATATACATTCTCTTCTTGAGGGACATTTGGGTTGTTTTCAGTTTTTGTCTGTCATGACAAAAGCTACTACAAATATTCTTGTACGTGTTTTTCAGTGGACACATGCATTCATTTCTCTTGGGTGTATACCAAGGAATGGAATTGCTGGATCATAAAGTTGACATACTTTTAGCTTTAGTTAAATTGTTGATATGATTACAAAGAACAAAATTCTAAAGGCACAAAAGAGTATAGAGTGAAAAGTCTCTTTCCTATTTTTACATCTCAGTTCCAGAGTTCTCTTTTTCAAAGGCAACCAATATTATAAATTTCTTTTGTGTTCCTCCAGAAATACTGCATATAAAAAGCACATACATGACTAGTCTCATGTTTTACACCAAAGGTATAACACAATACCAGCTCTTTTGTCAACAACTGTAAATTAATTAACACCAGGTAGAAGAGTCAAGGTATTCCATATAGAGTTAAAATTTATTTGTGCCAAGTGGATTATGACACTGTGGTTAGGCAGTTCGGCAGTAGTTTGATGTGAATGAGGTACAGGAGCTGGTAAGAGATAATGCAAAACAATACCCAGAGACTAGATCCTGAAAGGCTTTTAATGGCACACTGAGAAGTTTAGCTATTATCCTGAAGGAAATAAGGAACCATCAAATGGTTTAGGGTTGGGGTAGAGTTGAGGTGGAGAGTGGCAGGATTGGATTTGTGATTTTAAAGATCACTGGGGAGGATTAAAGGAAGGAGGTAAAGACTGGTGGCTGAGAAACTATTAGTCCAAACAGCACTTAATGATGTAACAATATGAGAATGGTGAAGAAAACTCATTAGGAGTTTTCTTGATGACTTTCAAATATAGGGAGTGAGGAAGCATGAGAAAGAATTAAGAGATATGGGTATTTAGAGTGTATAGCTATTTTGGAAAGGAGAAAATAAGGAATTCAGTTCAGACATTCTGTGTTTGAGGCCTGGTGTGACACCCAAATATAATTTTAAGCAATGCTAACTCCAAGTTTCCTGAGGTAATGAAAGTCCATATTGATATAGTTAACTAAAATCGATCTGGGTAATTCCTAAACCTCCAGAAGGTACCTAAACCTTCCTAATTTCCAAACCTTATTGTTCACCGATTTCAGTTAGCTGCCTGCCTCGGAGGCCTTATGCACTGGCCCTCATCCAGCCACACAGGCGCTCTTAAGAAAATCATGCCCCGGGGTTCCACAGAATATTGTCTAGTTTGAGTCTCACATCTTTTTTTCCCAGCAGAATAAAGGAGGAAATTAATGGCCAAAATAGAAACAGCAAGGTAGAGTTGTAAGAGAGTATAAAGAGGTTGAATAATTCAGAGATAGTTGATCTTTGGATAATTAGATTTTTTAGAAAAGTATAAACTTGCTTATTTTTTTAAATTACTTAATTAATTAATTTATTTATTTTAGGCGAGTCAACCCTTGCTTGACCTCACAGATTGCAAGAATCTTGTCAGCTTACAATCCCTTATTTATTTATTTATTTTTTTACACTACAGCACCTGGTCTTCCTAGGTGGTTTCCCATCCAAGTACTAACCAGGCCCAACCCTGCTTGGCTTCTGAGATCAGACGAGATCGGGCTTGTTCAGGGTGGCATGGCTGTAGATACTTAGTTATTTTTAAAAATACCATATTATCCC
>NW_006436298.1:4417309-4419884 GCF_000325575.1 Pteropus alecto
GGGTTTTTTTCTTATCAGCCTTCTTCACTGTTCAGCTTTCACATTCATGTGTAGTAATTGAGAATACGAGGGTGTTGATAATCTTAGCTTTGGAGTCCAGTGACACATCTTTGTGTTTGATGATCTTTCCTAATTCTTCCATTGCTTCCAAATCTCAGCCTTCTCTTGATTTCTTGGCTGCAGTCTCCATTTGAATCAATGACTGAACCAAGTTAAACAAAATCTTTAACAATTTTATTGTCTACATTGTCTGTGTTAAAGGTGTGTGTTTCTCCTGCATTAATGATTTTTGTCTTCTAGATGTTCAAATGCAGTTCTGCTGTGGCACTTTCTTCCACTTTTATCAGAAGTCGTTTCAAATCATTGCTATTTTCTGCCAGTAAGATGGTGTCATCTGCATATCTTAAAATTATGATATTTCTTCAACCAATTTTCACCCTTTCTTTGAGTCTAGCCCATTTTTTTGTATAATATGATCTGTGTACAGGTTAAACAATAAGGAGATAAAACACACCCCTTTTCTGACATCTTTGCCTATAGGAAACCATTCTGTCTCTCCATATTCTATACCGACATGGCTTCCTGTCCACAAAACAGGTTACACACCAGGGCAATCAAGTGCTGAGGCATACCCATTTCTTTCAGAGCAACTCATAGCTTTTCATTATCCACACAGTCAAAGGCTGCTGTAGTCTATAAAACACAGACTAGCCTTCTGAAATTCTTTGGAGCACTCCAGTATACAATGAATGTTCACAATTAGATCTTCAATGTCTCTTTCTTCTGAATCTAGCTTGAACATTTCTTGCTCCATGTAAGGTAGAAGCCTTTGTCGCATCATCTTGAGTATCACTTTACTTGTGTGAGAAATTAGGGCAATGGTCTATCATTACTGTACTTCTCGGCATCTCCTTTTTGGAAGATTGGGATGTATATTGAATATTTCTAGTCTGTAGGCCAGTATTTTGTTTTCCATATTTGTTGATATATTTTTGTTAGGATTTTGACAGATTCAGTCTTTGTTGCTTGAAATAATTCTATTGGTATCCCATCTACCCCTGGCGATTTGTTTCTTCCCAATACTTAGGGGCAGCTTTCAATTCACTTTCTAGAGTTAAAGGTCCTTCCTCATAGAAATCTTTAAAGGTATCTGTCATCCTTTTGTCTCTTCTGTATAGATTTTCAGTACACTATTTCCACCTTCCCTTATTTTCTTTTGGTTATTTTTAAAAATATAATGTTATCCCAAAAAGTTGGAAAATAAAGGAATGAGGGGAAATTATTTATAATCTAGTCACTCCAATGCAACCACTATAAGCATTATAAATATGACACTCCCTCTCATTTCTTTCCTACCCCCTTTTTCCACCTGGCTATAAATCATACTGCAATCATTAATATGATAAAATATATAGTGGTATCCTAATGGCATAAGATAATTTTTTAAATGGGCTTAGAGGAACATTAAAGATATGGTAAATTATCATTGTCCTCTATGTGCGTGTGTTATGTTCCATCGAGACAGCTCTAACTCCTGGTGACTGTATGAATGAATGATGTCCACAATGTCCTGTCCTCAACAATTCTGCTCAGCTCCTGTAGACTTGTGTCTGGAACTTATTTTGTGGAGTCAACCTATCTCATATTTGGTTTTTCTCTTCCTGCTGCCTTCCATTTTCCCCAGCATTATAGTCATTTCCAAAGAACCCTGCCTTCTCACGATGTGCTGGAAATAGGACAGCTTTGGCTTTGTCATTTTTGCTTGCAGCAATGTTCTAGGCTTAATTTGCTCCAGGACCCACACATTCATCTGTCTGGCAGTCCGGGGTATCTGTAGAGTTGTCCTCCGAAACCATTTTCAAACGCATCGGGTTTTTTTCTTATCAGCCTTCTTCACTGTTCAGCTTTCACATTCATGTGTAGTAATTGAGAATACGAGGGTGTTGATAATCTTAGCTTTGGAGTCCAGTGACACATCTTTGTGTTTGATGATCTTTCCTAATTCTTCCATTGCTTCCAAATCTCAGCCTTCCTTCTCTCTTTTTCTTGGCTGTAGTCTCCATTTGAATCAATGACTGAACCAAGTTAAGCAAAATCTTTAACAATTTTATTGTCTATATTGTCTGTGTTAAAGGTGTGTGTTTCTCCTGCATTAATGATTTTTGTCTTCTAGATGTTCAAATGCAGTTCTGCTTTGGCACTTTCTTCTACTTTTATCAGAAGTCGTTTCAAATCATTGCTACTTTCTGCCAGTAAGATGGTGTCATCTGCATATCTTAAATTATGATATTTCTTCAACCAATTTTCACCCTTTCTTTGAGTCTAGCCCATTTTTTTGTATAATATGATCTGTGTACAGGTTAAACAATAAGGAGATAAAACACACCCCTTTTCTGACATCTTTGCCTATAGGAAACCATTCTGTCTCTCCATATTCTATACCGACATGGCTTCCTGTCCACAAAACAGGTTACACACCAGGGCAATCAAGTGCTGAGGCATACCCATTTCTTTCAGAGCAACTCATAGCTTTTCATTATCCACACAGTCAAAGGCTGTTGTAGTCTCTAAATGA
>NW_006436298.1:4420006-4441613 GCF_000325575.1 Pteropus alecto
CTTGTTTTCCCCCTATTTGTTAACATGTTCTTGTTAGTGTTTCAACAGATTCAGTCTCTGTGGCTTGAAATAATTCTATTGGTGTCCCATCTACCCCTGGTTATTTTTTCCTTCCCAGTACACTCAGGGCAGCTTTTACTTTGCTTTCTAGAAATACAAGTCTTCCTTGTAGGAAACTTTGATCTGTCATCCTTTTGTCTCTTTTTTACAGATCTTCATTTTACTGTTTCCACTTACCCTTTATTTTCTCCTGATCAGATAATGTGCTTCCTTGTTGGTCATCCAGCATACCTAGTCTAGGGTTTTTTTCTTGAATCTTCAGGTAGAAGATTCTATCTCCTTATACTAACTATTGTAATAGTTTTATCTCTGATAATAGTTTTTGAAAACTTCACTCAGGATTCTAACCCTGCTTTTGTCACCTTTAGCTCTTACTTTTTGTCTTTAACAGGTTTTAGTGTTTCTTTTGTCATCTATCTCAAGTTTTCTTTCTTTTTTACCTCCAGCATTGTCTTTTTGCATTATTCCCTAATAATATTTCTAGTTTTAGTCCACAGTTCTTATGGTTCTTGGTCAATTAAGTTTAACATTGAAAATCTGCTTTTTAAGTGGACTTTAAATCCATCAGGGATATTATATATGTTATATTTTGGCACTGCAATATTTTTAGTACTCTTCTTCAGCTTTACTCTAATGTTTGATATTAGCAGTTCATGGTCAGTACCACAATCCACTCCTAGTCCTGTTTTGGCAGAAAGAATACAGCTTCTCCAGCTCCTGCTTCCGATTACATAGTCTATTTGATTTATATATTGGCCATCTGGTAATGTCTATGAACACAGTCCTCTCCTTACCCTGGTATAAATTGTTACTGTCTTTAATGAAATAGAAGGAAATGTGGGCATATGTTCCAGGTACCTAATGTATAAACAAGAAATAGCATAGACCTTGAGATAGTCTTGCTTATTAAAAATGAAATGGAACCTGCAACTATTTTTTAAATTAGTAAACATTTTTTCTTACTACTTATAATGTTACATGGCATGTTAGTATGAAGAGAGCGTTGGACTTGGAATATAGTCCTAGCTTTGGCATTAACGGTGTGATATTGGATTTATTTTAACCTCTGTATTAAATTAATTCAGATTCTGTCTCATACCTGTTAGTGAACACTTTACTCTAACCTCATTTGTTCATGCCTGGTCTATGCCCACCTCTGGAACTGGAAGTAAGATCAGCCCTCTCCAAACCAAAAGATCATGAGTCAAGGAGGAATACCAAAGAAAATTCCATGGGAAGGAGCTGTTACCAGAAGGGGAAATGAATTTGGGGCAGGCAAAACATTAGATGTCCATCATATCCAACTGTGATCTTAGTTCTTTTGTCTGTGAAATGACAGTGTTGGTGTAAAAAATTCTGTTCCTTAGTCTGTTTAGATCAGTCTTCATAAGATTGAAAATACAGTATTGCCTGAGTTAAAGCATGAACAAATATTCTTCTCTGTGACTTCTAATTTGTGATATTCATTCCTAGTGATTTTGGGACAATCTCATGAGTTCAGACCAGGAGTTTTAAAGCAGGTTCCTGAGTGACTTTCCTGTTTTTGTGAGCTGTCTGTGTATACTTCCTGCAGAGAGACTGTGGTATTAATAGTAACATAGCACTCTGAAACAATGTACTTCTTTGACCTCATCACCGTTTTTATCTTTGGTAAGGCAATGATGTGTTATTGGGTGCTAAAAATAGTTACTCTTCAGTGTATAGTTGCCAAACTGAATTTATTTTTATGCAAACTAGATAGGATCTGACTAAAATAATGACTCCCCAAAATTCAAGTTTTTCACAGTATGTCATCTTATTCTACAACTCCGAGGGCAGGCTAGTATCAAAGGAATGTGCAAACATACTTCGAACATAATTTTGTCTCAACGACTGTTTTCTCTCCAGTCTCTACTTCAATGATTACTTTTAATGGACCTGGCTCTAGCAAGACAATCCTGGTAAGACCTGTAAATTATATAATTACACAGAGATAATGTCTAACAAAAAGTTTTCTGCTCTATAATTCTAACAGCAAATTTGTCTATATATTATTTTCTTTAGCGACTAGAATAATAAAAAATAATAATAATAGTGGCTTCAGATCTCAGAAGATTGTTGGGCTGATGAAAATGAGATCATGCCTACAAAATACTTAGCATAATGTCTGACACTTAGTGGTCATAAATATTAGCTATTATGATTATTTGTAAAAAGAATATGGTACCCACCATTGAAAATTGTTCTGAGGATCAAAAGAGATGAGCATATAAAATGTTTAACATAGTATTTAGCATGGTGGAAATATTTAGAAATAGTTTCTGCTGCTGCTACTGCTAGAAGAAACTTGTAGCTGTTTTCAAGAAATAATAGTATTTCCATAATCCGTAGCTAGCAATATTTACCTTACTCATGAATGAAAACATTATTGTAGTTAAAATATGTTTTACTGCTATTTATTAATTTAGCCCTATTTTGATTCATCAGAATAGTATCATGGTTAATTATCTATAACATTTTATATGAAAAGCACATCCCAGCTCTGCCATTTACCAGCTATTCCATCTTGGGCAAATTTCTAATTTTTCTAAGCCTTCATTTACTTATCTTTAAAAGGACTATAATAAAACTTATCTTACATATTTCACATGACAACAATAAAAGATCATATGAGACTGGGGTAATTAAAAAACTTTACAAAAGATCAAAAGAATAACAATATAAAATAATTTCTTGATTTATTGTGAATCTAAATGCCAAGCCTATGCTAAATGCTTTATTTATACTGTTTTATTTAATCCTCACAATAATTCCATGAAGCAACTAGTACTTTTTGTTTTTACAAATGAGAATACTAATTTACAAATCGAGGATACAAGGGAGGATACAAACTAATAACTGTTCAGACTCCAGATTACTCTTAACCTGTCTACGAATGCAAGGTATTAATATTATTTTTATATGGTACTATAATAAGCAGTTTTTATGATTTGGTGGTATAGAGAACATATACAAGAGATTATTTCAAATAGTAATTTACTGACATGTTTTACTCACACGTTTCTGATATGTTTAAGGGACCAGTGCTAAATAAAAATAATGACTATTGCCTACGAACACATATTTGAAAAATGATCATTTCCTAGGAAGACATAGACTGATTCCTTTTCCAAATAGGAGCCAGGACAACTAGTGCCTCTTTCTACTCCACAAGCCATCCACTTGGTAAACATAGGACTTCACAAGGAAAACAGAGAAGTCCTTTCTTCCAAAGAGATTATGACTCATATTTGGGTCAGATAAAATGGGATCTGGAACAGCTGCTCACTCCTAAAAGAGCATTTGAACTTCATAAGGAAAAAAGGAGTATGGTCAAGCATGCGACCATTACTGCTGATAAGTTGATTTAGTTCTTAGACTAAATATCTTTTAAATTTCAGTACATTCCATGGTCTTAGCCCAAAATAATTATTTTGCTTTAGAGTATAATTCTTATAAATATTTTGATAAATAGCCCTCTTAAAATGCTAATAGCTAAGCTTTCCCATTGTTAGACTCTTAGAGTCTTTAAAAATAGATGCTGAAAAACTTGTGGTTTAGGTGTGAGTTGGGCTTTGCTGCTCACTTAGACTGAACCTTGGACAACAAAACGACCTTGAGTCTTATAATTACACTATATTTTGGCTGTTAATCTGCAGTTACCCACCAAAAAACCAAGACTTGATGTTTCGTGAGATAGAGCCAGTAGCATGCTGGAGCCAGCTAAAGAGAGCTGATGGTTAAATATTCAGGATTTTGAGTGCTGATTATTAAACTGTAGTAGCCTAAAATCAGCCATGATAGGAGTATCTATACCACAGAAATTGACAAAGGCTGCAAATCAGCCCCCTCACACACGACTCCCACTCCAGAGAGATGGTTTAGCACCTCAGCACTGGGTAAAGCCATTCTGTTTGCTGTGAGATGTCAGGACATGAATCCCAGACCTGATGCTCTGTTGTTAGTGATCAGCAACCTATTTCTCATAATACCTAGATAGTTATCAACCCAAGCAAATGCAAAGCTCAGAATACCAATATTTAGAGCTCGATTTCCATCTCTGAAAGGCAGAAGTCAGCTGCTATTTGACAATGATAGGTGGACATGGAGCACCAAAATATTCTGAAGTCAGTGGAAAGTGGGTGACTCATTCCCCTGGTCAGCAAAGTGAGGGGACATTCATCTTTCAAAACATGGTGAAGTTTTCCTTCTAATATCAATAATCACAATAACTGTGTTTGAAGATGATGCAGCAACAAGATGAGAGAAATTAGATCTCACACAGTTAAAATACAAGAAGGACAATTCTCCACTGGACTAGATTATTCATTATTCTACTAACATTGCCTTGTGTAAATCCTGCCTTCTCTGTGTGTCAGCAAGGCCAGAGCTGTTTTAACTTCCACATTTCATTTTCCAGGGCATTTTCTAACAAATATGTTTGTTTATTTTATTTGTTTTCTGCAGATTTACTAGGCCTCTATTTAATTCACCTGAGGCCTAACATAGTGTCTGACTAAAATCCGTAAATACTTATATTTCTTGTTTTTGTGGTTCAAGGTATAGAAATGAAGTTAAGCCCTCGATATAACCCAGTGTCTTTTCCAAGAAAAGAAATGTGAATTCCTTCAGACTATTACTATCCAGTCTGAGTTGAATCTAGTGATATCTCCCTCAAATATGGAACACATATCATACTTTCAAGAGAGCCTCAGAAAAAGGAAGCTACATCAGGCATCTTTATGAAATAAGTGGCCATGGAGTTCAGGAGCTTTCACACTTCACATTTAAAGCAGAAATTCTTGATTATGGCTTACATTAAAGGCTTTAAAGAAAGTTGATACTCGGGCTCAGATTAATTAAATGAGAATTTGGGGTGTGGGATCCAGACACTGATAGTTTTCAAAGTTCCCTAGATGATTTCACTTTGCATCAAGGTTTAGAAACCACTGACTTAAAATGGTTGGATTAATTTTCTGCCAAGTGATATTTATTCTGTTTCGTCACTTTCCTAATACATTAGAAATCTTCATTTCCATAGCATCTAATTATCCAGTTGTTGGCTTTACAGCTTTAAATAGACAGTGAATCATGCATTAAAAACAACGATCTAGAATAGGCAAGCTACCTGACATACCACAGCTATGATCATGTCCTATCCTTGCTCAAAAAGCTTCTTTGTTGATAAGATCTGGTATTAGTGAAGGTACAGAAAGCATTCAAACACTTGCTTTGACAGCATAACTTGATATAATTTTTCCAGAGGACAATTTGAAAATATGTATCAAATTTTAATATGCCTATATCCAGCAATTCCACTTTTAGAAATTTAACTTAAAGAAATGATTGGGCAAGTGTAGAAAGATAATCATATAAAGATATTTATTGCAACATTTATTATGTTAATATATATTTTCCAAATTATTTTCATTTTAGTGGATCCAGGCTTTGAAATGCTTGAGTGCTTGAGGCTGTTCAAAAGTCTTCACGGCATGTATTGACGTGCGAAGGTGTTCATGATACATTACTGAGTGGAAAAAAGAAAAACAGATTGCCAAAAAGCATGTATAATTCCACTTACATTAAGAAGTAGATCTATATTTTTATGAATTTTGAAAGGTGGGAAAGTGGTGACCAAACTATTAACACTGATTATTTCTGGAAGTCAAATTATGGTGTGGTGGGAGAGAGAGCTTTTGCCTTCTTTCTATACTTCTCTATTGTTTGAATTTTTTAAAATGCCCATGTTACTATTATGATTTAAATACATGTTGAATCACTTTTGACTTACCACTTTCTGTGGAATAAAGTTTAAACTCCTTAGCTCTACTTAAAGCACTCAACAATTTGTCCCCAGACGACATTTGCCAGTCTTTTCAAAATGTGTTTTGATAATATTGAGTTTCACCTCTTTCTCCTGCTTATACTCACTTGAACCCAGCTGTTTTCATCAAATTTGCTTTCATGTTTTCAATCTTTCATAGTGCCCTTTTCTTTGCTTTGAATGCTCTCCTTCTTTCTCCCTATTTGCTAAAATGCAACCAAGCTATGAAGCTCAGATTAAGTAGAGCTCTCCCTCCTTGGAATTCCTATGTATTATATAATATCTGATACTCAAGAAGCAATCATTATCGAATGAGGAATGAATCTTCACAGTCAAGTTGAAGTTCCTGTTAAGTTTAGTTTTCTCATTTGTAAAATGGAGACATACTACCTATCATATTGGATTATCGTAAGGAATATGATAATTATGAAAATCACTTAGCATAATACCAGAACATAGTATTTCATAATTTTAAAAAAACTGATATCGTGATTCTCTTTTTCATCCATTGACATCCTAGCTCCTCATCTAGACAGTCAACTTCCAGATAGCAGAAACTGCATGCCATATATTCCAGTATCCATCTCCAAACTCTGTGCAATAGGGCTTTCTATATGGTACACACTTAATATTTCTTATTAATGATGACAATGAAGATTATAAAATATATATACTACTAACTTTCAGAGAAATAACAAATCACTAAGTTTGGAAAATAGTATAACTTCATGGTACCAAATAAAATATTAACATTGAATTATAATAGTAAAACATCGCCAACATGAAATATACAAATAAAACAATATTTTCTTTTTTTCAGTGAAATCACAAAAAAATAGGGTAAGTCATTCCTAGGATTCTATTTTTACAGTCAAGACTTATAAGATGCTAGACAATAATAATGAATTATTTACAGAAAACACCAGATGAATTTGGTTTGTTTAATATCTTTTTGGCAGATAACACATGTGCTTCTGCAGAAGGCTCTGTGTGTTCTAGCATTTTGACATGCTGAGATTTCATATGCTGTCATAGAAATAGAATGCTCTACAGCAGAGACATAGCAAGAATGACCAAGTTTTGTCATATTTAGTTCCCTCTTATTGTTCTAGTATAAAGTCACTACTAGATTACAGCTTTAAAATCTCAGGAAAGTTATTGGCAGCTTGATTGGAATGGTTTCTGTTCTCACTTAATCTCACTGGACAGACATATCTGTGTGGCACGGCAAAGTGCCATTGAAACAACTGGCGTCACCTGATAGAGTGTATTACCCTAGGACAAATAAAGTCAGATTGTGATTTTTATCTTTATACATCTAACGAGTATTTTGCTGAGCATGACTTCTTATTTGTTCGTATGTCTGCTCGCTTCTTTACAGTTTAACAGACTATGTCCCTCAGCAGTGTGTGTCCAATTCTAATTGTGCCTAATAGCTCGTTAGTTAATTTTTTAAAAAGTCTGTGAATCATTAAAAAAAGATACATCAATATCTTAAATATTTTATTTAATTTTACAACTTATATGTGTAACTAATTCAGCAATCTTTTGATGAAAAGTCAAGACCTTCACATTTGGTCTGGTGATTAACCATAATCAGTTTTAGTGAGGCGCTCAAACCAACCAAACAAAAAGACCAGTCAGCATATATGATCTGAGCTCATTTATGTAAAATGTATAAAGATATTATACAAACAGATGGAATTAGGGAACTTCATGATAATAGGCAAGTGAAAAAAGCAGGTTGCAGAATAATATGTTTGTTATAGTCCTATTTCAGTAAAAGCAAACTAACAAAACCTCCTGCATGTTGGCATGTGTGATGACTGAACAAGGAGAAAAGTGTAGAAAGCTAACACTGGCAAACTCAGGAAGATGAAGACGTAGAATGTGAAATGTTGCAGAGAGAAGGGGAATAATTAACTTTGTTTCAGACATCTTTGTATTGTAATGAATTATCACAGAAACATATTGTCGATTTGATAATATAAAATAGATATGATTATTGGAAAACTAAAAAGAATCTACAGAAAAATTATTAGCATTAGTATAAGGATTTAAGACTGCTAGATAAAAATCAAAATTCATTGTATTTCTAAGTACCAGTAACAAGCTGTTGAAAATACGATTTACGTAATAGCAACAAAAAGTATAAAGTACCTGAGAATAAAGCTAATGAAACATACGCAAGACCTATTCTATGTGGAAATGATTATAAATTTTATTGAATGACATTAAAGAAGACTTCAATATCTGGAGAGATAAACTATCTTTTTAGATAGGAAGACTCAATATTTTAAGAATATTCTCACAAAATTGATCTATAGCTACAATTCAGGAAAAGTGATTATGATAAGTGTCGGATTGGTAGAATAAACAAACCAGTGGAACAGAATAGAGAGCTCAGAAACAAAACTACACATTATGGAAATTTGATTTATGACAAAGTGTCATAAATTGGCTAAAGAGAATTGTCTTCCCGAAGTTATACACTCTCCCTGAGGGCAGTTTGCATCCAATGACTGGTCGCATAGGGTTATAAAGGCCTCCTGGCCTAGCCTCAGCCAGGACAATCCTGAAATAATTTGACTTCAGGGCTCCCTGTTGAGGGAGCTGAGGTTTTCCTTGAGATTACATCTAAGTTCAGTTTATCCCTCTGTCCAGTCCTGCTTCATTTCCTTTTCCTCCACAGGTGCTGATCTCGAGAGTATGCCATAATAAACTTTCTGCTCATAATCTCTGTCTCAGAGACTACTTCCCTTGTGTCAATGTAAGTCAATATGAGCACTTTATAAAACAGTTTGGAATTACTTGGTAGAGTTGAAGATGCGTGTACCTTCCAACTTACAATTGCATTCCTTAGTATATGCTCTAAAATCTTGCACAAAAATATACAATAGGGTTCTTCTTGGTGGGGAGAGATGAAGATATTATCAGAAAGGTGTCATATGGGAGCTTCAAAGGTACTGGAAATGAATAAATAGTCTCCAAAAAGAACAAAAAACAAAAGACTATTTCTATAACATGAAGGGCTAAGTGCTGCGGGACTTGAGAATGAGCTCACTGACGGTTGACTGAATCAAGATCAGTGGCATATCTGTAGAAGGAAAATCCAGAAGTGGATTCTGAAGCCTGCTCAGAGTTGGAATAGGTGGGAGGGAAGCCAAGAGGGTGGTCCAGGTAAGGGGAACTGCACCAGCAAAGGCTTTCTAACCTGGCCAAAGCAGGAGTCAGGCAAGAAGTTACAAAGAAGTTTTGCTACATAGAATAAGTAAGGCCAGATAATAGAGTATTTTGAAAGCCAAGCAAAATGATGCATATTTGATACGTGGGAAAGAAAAGCCAGGAAAAAATTGTGAGCAGAGGAGCAGCATCCTGGAGGAAATGTTTCAGGAAGGGGAATCCAACAGCAGTTTCTGCCTGTGGTCATAGTATTTTCACCTTTATAAATGTGTACTCTTGTCTTGACCAAAAAAAAAAATAAATAAAAAATAATGCTTCTAGTAAATGGCATTGGTGGCTAAGATCAGTAGCGTGCTTGCAATAATCTCTAAACTTAATTACTGTATTTCTATTTGACTACCGGGTTCGGTGCTGCTCTCTGACGAGTAGTGTGCTCTCCAGTGCAGCTGTTCTGAAAGCGTTGTTGTCTTTGCAAGCCCAGATAGTAGTGTCGTCCTTAAATGACTGCATGGAGCACTGCTCTGCCCTTCTGATCACAATAGCATCTATGTCTGCTCTTGGACAAGCCATGCTTATATTCGTGAATCTGCTAATTACAATAAGAGTCTATCCTGCCATTCTGTTGTGTACACTATCCCAGTGACACACTATATTTTTCTCAAAGTCATGCAAGTCATAAAATATATCCTGATATTCTTACAGCCTGAAAAGGTTCAACATTGATTTTGTTTTGAATACCTGTAACCTCTTTGGAAGACACTTGATTAAAACACAATGCTAATGGGCCTAAGGTTTCAGGTGAATCCTTTGATGAGAGCTAGTTTTCTCTGGGTTCTATGGCCTCAGATGATATTTCTAATGATTGCTCTGGCTCCTTTCACAAAAATGGGGCCATGCAACAATCCTTACCTGTAGTTTAATACCACTGCAGATTCTGGAACTAATCCTGTTCTTAGACCAGGGGAATCATAGAACCTGTGCTATTAGCTCAATGGTATTCGGCAAAATCGTTGCTGGTTCTGGTCCTCTTCTGTTCTCGTACCTTTCAAGCAGGAAAGGACTCTAGTCTTACTTTTCATGTCCCTGTAAGTACCTAGTCTTATCTCTGTCGATGCCCCTTTCCTTTAGGGTTCCAGACTTGCCCACCTCACTCCCAAATTTCAGAAAATGAAGTTCTACCGATACCCAGCCCCTTTTCTGGGACTGTGTTATGTGCTGCTGCATACCTGACACCCTATAACCATTAGGGGAAATGTAAGGTTGCCCCTCCCTGTACTCTGCTTCCTGAGGAAGAGGAGCTCAGATGTAAATTGGCCAAAGCACTTGGGCTATATTACTTGTGAGGGGTGTGTGTGTGGGGGCGGGGGGGGGTGCGGTAGAAGGAAGAGATATGGGATTAAAAATAAGTGGATTTTTTTCTACTTGTCGAGTGTAGTATACGTAAAGTATACAAATTTTAAATGTATAGTTTAATGAATTTTTGCTTATTGGATATATCCAGGTAACCCCTACCCAGAACAAGGTATGGAACATTTCCCACACCCCAGAAAGAGGTCTTGAACCTCTTCCCAGGCAATGTCTAACATCGCCACCAGCCAGGACCTGGAGATAACTAGTATTCTAACTTTTATCACCGTGTTAGTTTTACTGTTCTTGAACTTGATCACTTGAATCATACAGTATGTTCTTTTTGTGTCTGGCTTCTTTTGTTCATTGTTATATCTGTGAGATTAATTCATGTTATTAGTCTATGTTCTTTTAACTGGTTGATTTTAAAGGAGTATCTCTCCCCTTGGCTCATTTCTCCATTGCATTGGTAAAATCAAGATTCAGCACTGGGCCTAGAGGAGAGGGTACGCTTTTAAAGTAGACCTTAGGTCAGAGGAGAAGCAGTTTCATACAGTCCGCCCAGCTGTAAGGCTTAAGGTTCCATGTAGGCTTTAGGACCAAAGCAAAATAGTGGCTTTCCCAGAGTGTTGTAGTAGGCACCTGGATGACGGCCAGACATTCCATCTTGCCCCGATCAGTACTGTGTTCCACTTATCTTCTGGCATCTTTCCTTATTTATTCCTCTGAATATCACACTTGCCTAGACAGGGTTCTCCCCTGATCATGTGATCTTCTCTGAATGTCTAACTATAGATCCTGTTAATTCTTAACCTGTTCACTGCTCTCACTCCTGACCAAGGAGTAAGAGTAGAGCTGGTTCAGGACAAATCTACTATTATTTTTCTAAGAGCAAGTCCTACTGATGGGGCTGCTGTGGCATCCTTATTGTGGACAAAAGGCAATACATTAATAAAGTGTAAAATTTATTATCTCCTTGATGTTGCCTCTTGTGCTAGTCTTCCAGGAGTTAGCTTTCTGACAATTTGTTCTTTTTTCCAGGTGCAAGTAATTAATTGATATCTTGGTACAAAGCTTTTCATTCTTCTTATCCTATGCATTTAAACACTGGTGGATAATACCATTTTGATAATAGCTCATTTTATAAGAAATGACTATGAATTTCTTTTTCTTTGTCTGTCCACTGAATCCTCATCCCCCTCAAAGTATAGATAAAAAAGAAAGAACACAAATCTTCTGGTGTCACCTATCGATCCCCAAGTATACCTCTGATACAATCTTCCTAGAGCTTTTGCTGGACAAACCCTTCATTGTCACCTAATCACCTAATTTCTTTTCCCATTAAATGACCTGCCCTTTCTATAACTGTCTTCTGCTATAAAGGTTTGTGATTCCTTAGCTATTTACCTATGGAGAGAAGAGAGTGTGTGTGTGTGTGTGTGTGTGTGTGTGTGTGTGTGTGTGTGTGTCCCATGAAACTCTAGTTATTATTGGCTATTATTGTTTTATTCCAAAGAATCCTTCACATTTTACTCTCATCATGGTACTAATGCTTTACGGGTATTTTAGGAAGAACATGGCTTATCTATGTCTAAGTTTTTTCTTTCCTTATCTGTCTTTTTCATTAGATTAGCATTTCTAGGGTAGGACTGTCTTTCTTCTCTCCAGCCCGTGGGTCTAGCTCTGTACCTGGTACATAGCAGCTTCTCAATGAATGACAGCTGCTTCTGTCAGCAGACAAGGACTGACTTCCGGGATATTGGCCAGAAGAGTTGAGAGGATTCATTCACCCTTTACCCGTGGTTGGAAAATCTCTCGCTATCTGCTACTGGTAGTCATTTACCACTTGACTCATATTTAACACAAAGGGAAAATAAATTCTGATGTGATCAGTATGACTTTCCTTGACACAGAGTCAAATGTAGAACATAGTCTAATAAAGACCTTTTCTGTTTGTTTCATAAAGGGCTTACAACTTCAAGAAGGAGTGAAACAAAAGCCTCGTTGAAAGTTAAGGGTTCTTATTTTATTCATCGCTATTCACCTCCACAATTTGAGTGCTGATTATGCACTAGGCACTAGGAACACAAAGGTTGATGAGGTAAGATCGCTGGTTTCAAGAATGACACAGTGACATAAATAATGCAACATGATATGGTGAGTGCTATAATGAAAGGAATAAACTCAGTGCAATAGTGACACAGAGGTGAGGGGCCAACTCTGCCCGGGCAACCTATAGACCCCATGGACATAACTAACAAAAGAAATTGGCAGACTGAGGAAAATTTACAAGAACAGGATTCTCCGTAACTAATACTTACAGTTTGTGTACTGTGGGAAGTGGACTCTGAGACAGAGCTAGTATTTGGGAAATTTATTAGGGAAGGGAAGAAAGAAGGATGGGCAGAGAAGTCAAGCTGTGATGAGAGCCTGACAACTTCAACCACCTCCCTGGGGAGCTCCAGAGCTGAAATTGTCTCAGAGTCATCCCACATTTGACCAAATTAGCCAGGCCTTTATATCCTCACTTCAGTCATTCATTGGATATGGGGTACCCCTAGGAGGACATGACCTTGGGTAAGGTGGATTTCTTCCGTTGGGACAAGCCCTACAGGACCTGAAGGCTGTCTATCAGTTGCACTCCCAGACTGCCCTTTATGCTACTCAGATTCTCTGCTTCCTGTACCCCTTGCTGCTGAGACTGATCTTGGGCCTGAAACTGATACTTAATTTGTCTCTCCTCCACTAACCATTCTAAAATCCCCTCACTCGTAGCTTGCATTGCTACTAGTTTTGGTAACTTAGCTGGTGGCAAGACCTAGATTCTCATTCCTGTGGAGAATGAGTCCCTTGTCCTCATGCCCTTCTCAGGCTCAAGATACTACTCTTATCTATTTCCATCACAATTTGGCAAGAGGTGTCCAAGTGGATCACCTGAGTTCCACAACATGTTCCTCCATGCCCTCATTGTGTAATAGTGGCCCTACCTCCCTTCGATGATCAGGGTCAATTATCCCTGCCTAAATAGTGACTCCTTTTCTTGTTTGCTGGTCCTTCAACACAAGGAGCTTAAAATACTCAGAGACAGTTTGCTTATGGTTCAATGGGATTCTTGTTTTGTTCCCTGGAGGAAATGTTTCCCTTTTGGGGATCAGAATCTTGAACCCTCAGAGCGTAATGTAATGGGAGTAGACAGCACAAATTTCCCAGATGGATTCAAAAAGAGTGATGATAAATAGGATCATTCCTGTTTTGAGTCCTTGGTTCCCAGTCCCATGAATTTTTCTTATTGGAGACACTGCAGCCTAGAGAATGGTGCCCTTACAAAGTATTAGCTCTGAGCCGGCACTTAAGCATGTCTTCAGCAAGCCATTCTAAATCTCTAAATGGCAGCAGCTTCTGTTTGGTGTGGTACATAATAAAGCCAGGGGAATTCCATGGTCATGGGCCCACTCTTACATTTCCATTGCTTTAAAGTAGGTCCCCTGGTATGATGGCTGTTATGTGGGATCCCATGTTGGTGCAGTAAATCCTCCATAAGCTCTAGGATAGTGGTGCTGGCAGATGCTCTGTGGGCAGGAAAAGGTAACATAATAAGAATAGTTGTCTATCACTGTCAGAAAAAAGTGAGTGGAAGGGGCCTAATGTATTCAACTTCTTACCAAGTGGTTGTTTGGCCACTTTGGGGGATAGCATTGCAGTGGTTACTCAACACTGGACTGGTGTCTGTTGCTGACATGTTGCCAATCGGGCAGTGACACTAGTGAGATCAGATTTAGGGAGTGATAGCTCATGTAATTGGGCTCATGAACAGCTTTCATCTTTCCCCATGGTTCTGTTCACATGTCCATCATGCCAGCACTGGGGTGGCTGATGACATAGGCTAACTGATGTCAACTAGCCAAGTTATGTTGTCTGTTTGCTTATTTAGTGCCTCTTTCATGGTAGATTATTCCTGGTGGGCATAAATGTGTGATATAAGATCTTCGCACTTCATGTCCACTGTCACATGTCTATCCATAAATACATATGCTACTTAATGAGAAATACTGTCAAGACACCCAAAATCAATTATTTCCACTTTAGCCTCTGGGAACCCATTTTCAAACTTTGCCTAGAAGGACTGCCACTAAATTGATAGCAAAATTGAGTGTCAAGATTCTTTTAAACTGTTTTTAGAAAAAGACACCATTTAAGCTTATTGTCTATAAAAAGTCAGTAATTTATTACTTCCTCCTTGTCTTCCAATATTCTAAGACCTATATCCTTAAAGTTGTTTATCTTTAAGGAATGTCAGGCTGCTTTATAAGATTAGATTTTTAGAATGTGTAATTTGTCAATTTTTATACTTAAAGAGATTAATAGCCATTACAGGAAGGTGGATTAAAAAACAAAGCATTCTTATTATGAGGGATAACTTTCAACATGAATTTTTTGGATGATTAATAAATATTGTGACTTAACCCTTCCTTTTAAATTTGTATAAATATTTTTAATATTATGTAAATATCTCTAACATTAAAAGATAGTAAAATGTTGGTATAAATTTCATTGCTGAAAGCTAGTCGCCCAACTTCATCTTATACATGAGCAGAAGGCGAAATTTTTTCTGACACCTATAATAAAAAACATATTATTGTTAAATAAAGGCTTGTCATTAGAAAGGAGTTATCCAACCAGTTAGGCCTGTGGTAGTTGCATAAATAGGGGAGTGTTCCCTGTTCATGATAGTATCCCAAAAACTCTGTGGGCTCATAGGTAAACCAAAAGTACAATCCACCTTGGATCATGGGTTTATAAGGGTACTTACCCCTAGTGATCTTGTTCTTATGGACGACATGGAAGGTTTTAGCGTTGCAAGAATTTCTGGTCATCAGCATCTCTCCATTTAAGCTGTTCTCACCAATAAATTATATAATTATTAAGGCCAAAGACTGATAAAACTAAGTGCACATGCTTTGAACAGAGATATAAAGAACTTTCTGCAGTTGGTTCATTTCCTTCAAGTCTGGAGATAGTGTATAAATATTTCTGGCTTTTTTTTTGTTTTTTGTTTTTGTTTTTTGAGGTGTTCATTGTATTTCTTTTTTCCAGGATGTTTGGCTTTAAACTGTGAACCACAATTCTCTCCCTTTTGTTTAAAATTGGCCTTTTTCCCTCTTTTTCCTCCTCTTTGGTTTCTACATCTCATCCATACCCACAAGGGAGTGGAGAAAAGCCAAAGGAGACCAAAAAAAGGTTTGGTTGAGACGAGGAAGTACCTCGTACTAGAGAAAGGGGTCTATGTGCTCTTGCATTGCTTTTCCCAAAAACCAGTAGGTAGTGAGTATTCTACATGTATTATATTCTCTCATTATTTACTTTTGTTAGAAGTAAAAATTCAGTGCATAAATTTGAGTATCAAGAAGAATCATGAATGCAATTAACTGAAACCCACCTTTTTAGACACTAATGAGTGTAACTAGAATACTAATCCCTTGTCAAATAAAGGGAAAGAATAAAGCATCAATTCTCTCTTTAATCTAGTAGGCTTAGTTGAGGAGAAAAAGTTCTTCTTTATAGAGTTTTAACTAATACATGTGGAAGGAATGATAAGAATGAAAAATAATTTGAGATTTCTGGTCAAGATGGTGGAGTAGCTATATCTACTAAAAAATAATAATAATAATTTTTTATTTGAAAACCTTGCAACAACTAATTCAGGCAAAGATTATCAATGGTTGATACCATTAGTTGAAATGCTGACTTAAAAATAGAGGGATGAGGCTGTCACCATGTGAACTCTCTGATACTCTTAGTATACCAAGAATAGAGCGACCAGACATTGTGGGCCTCCTCATATGATATAATAGGAAGGTCACAGTACGTCCTAAAGTGTTCTTGCAGCAACAATTTTATAAACATTGAACTTGAATCAAGCCTCTAGAGTTAACTTCCATTCATAGCAAATATAGGAGGTAGAGAAATCAGTTAAATGATACCACAAAGAAGCAAACAGATAATTTCAGAATGTAGGACATTTTTCATAGCAACTTACCTGATTTCTGCAACTAGGCAACAGCAGTGGGTGGAGGAAAAGGGAAAGGGCTGCTCTAGAGTACAAGAGGCTGACACAACAACCATATGATACGGGTTTGGATTCTGATTTGGACAAATCCACTATGAAAAGATCACTTATTTGTTAACAATCTGAGAGCTTTTATAAGGAATGGATTTTATTTTATTATTTTTCCCCCAAAATATGTCATTTTATTTTTAATTATCTAATGTCACCACATATTTGACCCCTTTTACCCTATCTACTTTTCTCCTCCCTCCTCCCTCCTCTCCCTCTGGAGGAATGGATTTTAGATAATATAAAAACACTACTGTTAAATTTTTGGTGTGATAATGGCATTATGACTATGATTTAAAAGTTCTTATTTTTAGAAGTTTATGGGTCAAGTATACTGGGATGAGATGATTTGATGTCTAAGATTTACATTCTGAAAATTCAGCAAAGGCAAAAACAGGGGATGAATAAAATAAATGTTACGAAATCTTTATAATTATGTGATTATAATTACCTGTAATTACAATCAGTGTGAGGGATACCTGGAGGTTTATTATATTCTTGCTATGTTTATTGTATTTGGAATTTTTTACAACAAAGACTAGGGCATAGGAGAAAGAGAAAAGGCAAAAAAGCAAGAACTTACACTAATATAAAAGGACATGTAAACGTTTTAAAACCTAGGAACCAAAGCTTAAACAGCTTTTTTTCTAAGAGTTAATAGGTTTCAAATTTCCTATTTTAGAGGAAAAACATTCCATGGTAAAATGGTACAATGAAGTGTGTAGGGGTGTGTGTGTGTGTGTGTGTGTGTTGTGTGTGTGTGTGTGTGTGTGTGTGTGTGTATTTTTATATTTCTAATTCCTGAAATAGCAGGCAACAAATCTAGTCTTTAGTAAAAATGATAAAGTTCCTATAGCCAGTATAGGTTCCTAAGCAGACAGCCTACATGTGATCTATGAGATAAATATTTTAATCTTACTGAAATTTTAACACCCCCCCACCCTCCGCTTCCCAATGTCTTCGTTTAAAAATAACAGTTAAGAATCCTGGCCAGTGTAAACACCAAACATAGAGACGTACCACAGAACAGATGTCTTGTTAGTCCACTGTAATTGTATACAAGGGCACTCGTATGTACCAAACCAAGCCAGAACTTGTTTGGTACCTTGCCCTACATTACAAAATGTCAGATCCCTGAGAATTAGACCTCAAATTCATCCTTCTCCCGCCACTGACATACCATGGTAAAATGGCACAATGAAGTGTGTAGATGTGTGTGTGTGTGTATGTGTGTGTATGTGTGTATATTTTTATATTTCTAATTCCTTAAGTAGGAATTAGACATATTATATGACCTCGGGCATGTTCATTCACTTCTCTTGGCTTTGTTCCCCCATCTATTGAATGTACATAACATTTTCCATCTATTTACCTTGGGGAAATTGTAATGACAAATGAGAAAACATTAGTGAAGTGCTTTGAGTTCCCCAGGAAAAAAAATATTTTTTCAGTACCGTAGTATATTACATTTTTATTTTGACAGAGAACCACATAGCGTTTCTGAATTATAGATAACAAACCAAGCTTTATAATCATCAACAAACACGACATAGATAACATTTCCTAGCAAGGAATGCTGTCCAAATAACTTTTTAATTGCCCTCAGATTCAATTCACCTTTAAACCTTACAGTTTCACTAGAAAGGCTGTGTAAATTGCAATTAAACAGAGAAGATTTGCAAGATTTGAGCTACACACTTAAAGGTCTAGAATGAAAGGTTTTAAAACCCTGACATTCTAGTTGGCTGTGACTGTTATAAATACTGATTTTTAATTGCAATAACCACATGGGAGCAGAAGAGATTAAAATTAGTAATTACTTTAATTTTAGTTCTTAAACAAAATTACTTTCTAATCTCCCATTGGGTAGGAATAGTAAAAAAAAATTAAATGTGCAGGGAATATTGATTCTTCACCTAGAATCACCAATGGCAGGAATATTTCCAAGTTCTCCTTCAATTAAGGAAATTAACTGTGTAATAAATGCATTTTATTATGTCGACAATTTATTCTGAGTTCTGAAATGCTGAAAAAGCACAAACACATGGTTTTAATTTAAGCAAGAGAGGTTAAAAGAAATACTTCTTTTTCTACTTTTAACTCCTTCCTTCTCAGTCTATAAATTCAAGGATATTTAGGTAAAGTCAATCACTTGCTTAGAACTATCCAGTGGCCTCCCAGCGCACTGATTATTAAACCCAAACTCCCCAGCACAGGCTAAAGGCCTTGCGCAACCAGCCCTTGCCCACCTCCTTGCTTTCATCTGCAAGCATGCTCCACCCGCTTCGCATTGCTCTTTCTTCTGTTTCCTGAACTTGCAAATTTATTCTTTGCACTTGCTATTTCTTCCAACAGGATTATTCTTCCCTCATTTCTCTACATGCCTGCCTGCCTCCTTTTCACCATTCAGGTCTCAGCTCAAATGTCACCTTTTCAAAGAGGCCTTTCCTGATCCCTTATTATAAGCAGCCACTACCCCACCCCCACCCTCTATCACATCACTCTGTTTTGACATCATAGCATTGAATACTTTCTGATTTTATCTTGTTGATTTATCTGTTTGCTTGTTTTCTGACTCTTCCTTTCTGTACAGCAGGGGCATTGTCTCTTGTTCACCTTGGTTTCTGGCATAGTCCCATAAAACTATTCCAAATATTCAATACATTCATTCAAAAACTCTGTCTCTACATTGTTCTCCAGCACTAATCTTCATCTTCTCTTACCTATCTGTTTTTCTGGAGTCTAAGGTTGAAACCATCTGATCTCTAGAACAATTCTCCAGCAAAGAAAAGAATAGGAAACTAAGTTTGCCTAATTTATAGCCCATTTTGAGGATGACCTTGCTTCTATTAGAATCCAGGATTAGTGTCTTTTACAAGTTATATGCCTCAGACTGGTAAGGAAAAAGCTGGCTCTGGACTCAGTTTAATTTAGGCCAGGCCCTTCATCGAAAGTGAGAGTTCTGATTTTCCCCAATCTGGCCTAGGTCTGAAGGCCTAGGTCTGCTAATTTAAGCAGTCAGAGTAACTCAAACTTTATTTGCAAATGTTCTAATAGTCAGGGAACCTATTACTTCCATAACTTCATTCATTAGTTCAACAAATGTTAATTGAAAGTAAGACTTGTTCCAGAACTTTACTAAGTTCCTTACAAGACCTTTACAAGATCACTTTACAAGAGATATAGAGTAAATAAGATATTATATTTGTCCTTAAGGAGCTAACATCTACTAGGGAAACACAAACAAACAAAAAGTTAAAATACAGGAGTTAGTATGGGGTATTATGTGAGTATGGAGGGGCACCTTACACAGTCTAGGTGGAAGTAATGCTAGGAAGCCTTCTCAAAAAACATGGCACTTACAGTGAGATCTGAGACTGAATGTAGTTGATAAGCAGTCTCAGGTGATGCAGAGAAGCCAGAGTGTTCCAAGTGGTGAGTGTACTATACACAAAGACCAGGAAATAATAGAACACAAAAAGAAGCTCATTGTAATTACAGCAAAGTTTGGGGGAAGGGGTGGTAGGAAGGAGTGAAGCTCTAGAAATAAGTAGGAAGAAAATCATGAAAATCTTATAAAGCCTGGTTAAGAAATTTGGACTTAATTCTGAGGGCAGTTGGAATCGAATATATTATTTGTAGTAGGAGAGTGACACGATTAAGTTTGTGTTGTAGAATGATCACTCTAACCACAATGTGTAGATTGGATCTTTAAGGACAGAGACCAAAGACAAGGAAGTGATAGAAGCCTTTTGCTGTAGTGGTGGTAAGAAATGTCAGTGCCCTGAACTGTTAGTGGCAGTGGTAACGGAGAGAAGTGTTTTGAGATATGTTTAGCAAGTAGAATCCACAAGACTTGGCATTTGAAAGTGAGGGATTATGGGTAGGAATGGGTCAAAGTTGACACTTTTCTGGCTTGGGAAACTAGATTGATGGTAAGGCCATTCACCTAGGTAGAAAATTAAAGGTGAGAGAAGAGTATAGAGAAGACGGTAAGTTTTGAATACGCAGCACTCGAGGTGCATTTGGTACATCCAAACTGACATATCTAGCTGCCAGTTTGGTCATCTGGGGCTCAGGAAAGGGATCTGGGCAAGAAATGTAGAACTGGGAGCCACTGGCGTAGTGATGGTAACTGGAATCATGGGATAGATAAGATCTATTGTTCTTCATGGGGCATGTTAAAAAAAAATCAGTTAACTTTTTAAGAAGCTATTGATTTCTTCAATGAATAGAAATATGCTATCAAAAAGACAAAAGACACACTGAAGCAATGTATCATTATTGCTGTCAGATTTTAGAGGCTTTTAAGTTTAAGGCTAAGTGCCCAACATGGCACAAAAGTTTTAATGTCCAAGCAGTGAGCAGGTTAGAAAATTTTCTTTTTGGAAAGTTCTACACTACTAGTTGAGGAAGCCCATGCTTTTTCATGTTTCTTCTACCTATTGAGTTTGTTGAAAAGTATGTTGAGATGTACAAATGTTGATCATACTGGCTATTTCTCCTGAAGTAATACCTTTGTCCTACTCCTTCCAGAAATTCAGTGCCCCTGTGAACCAGTGTAGCAGTTCTCCAGAAAACTATCAAGAACCAAAGTTTAACTTAGCTTTACTGGAAGTGCCATTTTCCAAGCTGTTTGTTTAAATTTTCATGAAGAAAGAAAATGTATAAAATCTGGAGACTTTTTGGGTAAGAAATACTAGAGATAAAAGAAATGAAAGGAAAAAACAGTTCTGGATCTGCTTTGTTTTTTTTCTCAGGCATCATGAGCATGAGAAGGAAAGAAGGGTATTTACAGAACACCTACTAAGCACTTTCTCCATCATTAACTAATTCAATTGTATAGTCACAAAATTTAGTACCATCTGTAAGCTCTTAGAAACTGATTTCTGTAATATCTCATTTGTATTAGAATGTGTTCTTATGTCAGAGGCCCTAATTCATTCTCTGAATGTCTTAAAACATACAAGTTCAGATGAAGAGAAAACTTGGCAGCCACACAAGAAATAATGAACTGAAGACTATGTAAAAGATTTCTATAAAATTACATCCAGAAGGAA
>NW_006436298.1:4441663-4460125 GCF_000325575.1 Pteropus alecto
GAGTATGCATGCAGCCCAAAGTTAAGACGAGAGTGTGTTGATTCATTTCATAAATTGAGAACTCAGAGACCTAAGCATCTGGAAGAGAAACAAAAGACATGTTAAATATATCATACCTATTTTTAAAGTTTATTTTTTGTTGATTATGAAAAAAAAATACAACCATACTCCTTGTAGAAATATTGAGAAAATGTAAAAGAAAAAAATTAATCACAATCCCACATCTCAGCAACCTTAATATTTTGCTGTATTTTCTTCCATTCTATTTTCTAAATGTATATATGCTTTTATGTGGATGTGTTTAAGACACAGATTCTTTCATATTATAATGTATCTGAAATTGTAGTGAAGTCTTGTTAGCTACATTTAATCTCATATTTTTTCCCTGAAAAAGAAAAAAATCTTTGACATCTTAAAACTGAGAGACTACAATGTATGATTTTTTAAAAATTGAACTTCGTACAACTTTATTCAGAGGTAAAAGCAACGTGCTCATGTTTGGACAAAATATTATAAACTGGGAAAGAGGTTATTTAGCAGTTTTGTTTTGTTTGTTTGTTTGTTTGTTTGTTTCAGAAGAAAGAACTGTAAGAGAAAGAGCAGTGACAAGCAAGAGGTGACTTCTCAGAATATTTAATAAAGTCCTAATCAAATAAAATAAGATGCCTAGATATTTTGATACTGCTGAATTCCTAAACAGAAGAGCCAGCCTTATTAATGTGTGTCCTGATTATAAATATTCCCTCAACCCAAAGGAAGCATTCTAATGCCTTCCTTCCAGGAATTCAGTAAAGACAATATTCATGGACAAAACTATGCTAACACACTTTAATAAATAAAACCGATAAGATCCCTCTTTTCTGTGGTTCCTGTCAGGCGAGTCTCCATTACCAAATGTGACAATGTTATTTTTCAACACATAAGAAAGAGTACTTTCTTTCTTCTGCATACTTGACTTAAGAGCTTGTTCATTCTAGGACTTGTGCTAAGGCCTGGGCATATAACTGTGAGCACATGCATGTGGTCCCTGTCTTCATGGAGCTAAGAGTCTTGTGTGAGAAGCAGAGGAAATAAAGTAAGTACAGTGCAGTGAAATATTAGACAATGAAAGGAAGTACAATGTGCTCTGGAAGCACATGGGAGGGTTTCTTAACTCAGATTTAGTCTCCTTAACTCAGTCCCCTAAATCTGAGTTAAGAAACCCTCCCATGTGCTTCCAGAGAGGCTTTCCTGGGGATATGACATCTAAGTGAACTCAAGAATAGGACTTAGCCAGACAAAGATGGTGTTGTAGACTGTTCCAGGAGTAAGAGGGGGCATGGTGAGCTCCAGGAATGGAAAGAATAGAGCACCGAAGGGAAGGTGGCAAGAGATGATGGTGAAGAGGCAGAGACCATATCCCAAAGGCCTTGTGAGTCATACAAAGGAGTCTGGGACTTCTTGCTGAGGACAATGGTGAACTATCCAAGGGTTTTGCGCAGGAGCAACATGATTAGATCACTGACCACAATGTGAAGGAAAAAATGGAAAGAGATAGGACCAAAGACAGAATGTTGAGGAGACTGTGGAGGTAACCAGGAGAGAACATCTGATGGCCTAGGTTTGGGTAGTAGTGATAGAAATGGGTAAAATTGGACACCTTTGAGAGGTGGTCATTCAAATTATTTCAAGTCATTTCTGTCTCAGGAATTTTCCTATCAAGATACCACAGTGACCGATGGCAAGGAAAAGAAGATAAGTCTGGTTGAAGGGCTTGCCCTCAAATAACATGTTAGATCAAATAGGTATTTTAATCAGCCATGTTCTTTGTCAAAAGGAACATGTTAAAACAATACCCAAATTCTGTAGAAAGGAGGAGAGATTAAAACCAGCAGCCAGATCAATGGAAAATGTATATAAAGTATTTCAAACCTCTGATGTTAAAATAGGAGTAAAAGATTACCATTTTATTAATAATTTAGTTAAGGTTGAGTAAGTAATACACATATATGATACAAAATTTTTGAATAGTACCAAAAGGCCACTTCCAACCCCTGCCCTTTAGATCTCCTTCCTAGAGTTAATTATTATCTATTTCTTGAGTCTTTTTCCAAAGATGTGCTGTGAATATAGAAACATGAGTTAAAATATAGCATCTTGATACTTTATATATTACTTTGAAATATGTTTTAGAAATGTCAGGTCTATAAATACTGTCATAGACCTGTTGGCAAATTATCTAATAACATATTTTAATAACATATCATGGTATTTTTATAAATAAATATAATAATTCTTTTCTAGATAAGCGGATCTCATTTTACATTTAAGGAAACATTTAAGAACTTTTAGGAGTTCATGACCTAAAGTGTTTTATAAATACCATAAGAGCTAGAATAAGACTAGCTCATCAATTATTCTGCCACTGTCTCAAATTTCCTATTCTTTCATTCTTCTGTACACTTCTTCTTCCAATGTAGTAAAACAGAAAATCCCTTTCTATACCCATTATTCTCTTTTCTCAGCCCCAGCTGTGTTGTGTTTAACAATATTTCATTGTTTCCCTGCATCATCATTCTATTATTTGAAATATTTTTAAAAACAACCTCTTCCAAGAAATTGACACTAAAACACTCCAATCTTTGGAGATCATTTAAAGTGACTTAACAATGTTATGGATTTCATACCTCTGTAGTATTTTGCTCCATTTCCCCCTCAAGTCTAAAGCCAACCCTCCCTCTGAATCTTTCAGTTTCAAAAGACAGTACATTCTCTTCAGTGTGTAAAAATGACTAATATCGGTGCCTCTTTATGATCGTTATTCTTCCCATCAGACCCCTTAAAGCTTCCATCCATTTGCATTTCCTACTTATAAAATGTGATTAAGGCTATTCCCTTTTTTGCATAACAGCTGTTCACACACAGAACACAGTCATGGCTACCATACATCATTGCCTTTTCTTGTCAAGGTTAAACTTGTTGGCTCAGCTGAGATTGTGGTCAACCAAAGCCATCAGGTCTTTTAAATGAACTATGAACTGTGGCCATTAGTAGTACATAATTCTGCCCTTGTGCAATTTATTTTTTTCTCTTAAGTTCAGGAATTCAAATTCATCCCTATGAACATTTTTTTTCAGAGCATTTAAGGTTAAATGCTTTGAAGTTAGACAGCCTGGATTTGGAACCCAGCTCATCTGTTTTCTGGCTGTCCAACCTTGGGCAAACTGCTTTACCTTGTTACTATTAATATTTGCCTAAATAGCATTCTTTTTTTTCAATAGCCATATTGATTTTGTCCCTAACTTAGTCATGTGACATCCATTTTGCCATCCATCCATTCATTTATCCATTCATTCAACAAATGCATGCCTTCCTTTGTGCCAGACACTGTTTTAGATATACAGCAAATGCCTTTCATGGGGGCCTTCATTAAATTCTCTAATAAAATTATTGTGCACACTAAATTCAAGAATCAACTCCTAGATACATCTCTTAATTGTATCTTTTTCTTTAAGTGGATCAGTTGATAGAAACCTATTAAAGAACACATAAGGAGTATGATTGCTGAATCTGACATAAGTACAACTGAGTAAACTTTTTCTTAGTCCACAGGCACATCTGTACAACTTTTTTGTAAAATGGTTCACACTGGGCAGACAACAGAGTTCAGGACCCAGTTGGTATGGCTAATGAAAGAACTAAAAGAAATGCAGTCAATATATGTATTCTCCTAAAGAAATGTACCTATTTTAGACTCTATTTTGTTCAGAGAGGCACTATTATTAATAATCCCAAACTGAAAGCAAGCAGTAATAAAATTAATTGTGATATATTAACTCATTTGAATAATACAGAGCAATTAAAAGGAACAAATTACAGTTACACACAACAACCTGGATGAATCTTAGAAAATAACGTCTAGTGAGAAAAACCAGACACAAATTAACGCACATTATATTATTCCACTTAAATAAAGTACAAAAACAGCAAAAGTTATCTATGCTGTTAGAAGTCAGGCTAGTAGTTTCCCTTGGGAGAGAGAGTGACTAGAGGAGAGCATAAACAGGCTTAGTCTGTATTTTGTAGTACTTGTCTTCAGAATACTAATTGTATGTCATCCTATTTAAGACTTTCTGATAGAAATGAGTTTTGTCTATTAAATATATACAAAACACGTAAAGGAGCCTAAAATACACTTTGCATAAATTTGTCAGAAACACCATCAAATTTATGTTTAAGTTAGAAGTGATTACTTCTTCTTTCTTATATCTTCTTAGGCCCAATATTCTTTTTGAGATTTGGTTGCATGACCCAAGTGCCTGGTAGCCTTTCTGCTGGACCAGCTGTCAGTGAATGAAAAACAAGCAAATTCTCAACTGCACAACATATATCAAGTCATGCAGTTCAATGAAAGGAATACCTGATTTGATCTTCGGTGCTGGGATCTGGCCACTAAAGGTAATTATAACTATGTCCAGTTCAGTCATTCACTGTCTACTAGTTGAGAACCTTGATTTGAATATTTAATTTTTATAAATTCCTTGTGACTATCTATACTGCTGATTATCTGCATTAAATTTTCTTTGTAATAGGCCAGCTTATTCCTATACTCTCTTAGGCCACTTTCCCTTCCATCCAGTTGGTGTGTGCCAGCAGAAATGACAAATTAATTTTGACACTGGTGTAAATCAGTGTTTTTCAATTGGGACTGATTTTGCCTCCCCAGGAGCTATTTTGGGTTGTCATGACTTGCATTTAATGATCAGAGCTAGGGATGCTGGTAACATCCTACAATACTCAGGGTACCCACAACAAAGAATTACCAGGCCCAAAAGGTCAATAGTCTGGAAGTTGAGAAATCCTGGCCTACCTAAAGATAAATAGGGAAGTAATTCACAATTAACAAACATATTTCAAATTGAAGTATGAGTAATTAGGGGGTTATCCTCTGTTTCAGGTTCTCTATTCTACAGTTTTCCTTCATGATCATGGACATTGGATATTCATTTGTTATTCCTTGTGTACACCTTTCAGTGGTAGACACGCCCTTCTTTTCAAATGGGAATATCTAATGATGGTTATTTGCACATTGGCTGAGGCATATTTATGGGTAGTAGAAATTCATGTGAAGAATTTTTATGGAGTTTTAACTAAGAGTGTGAAAAATACTCTCAATAGAGTCAAATCTTTGGACTCCAAGAAGGTCAAGACTCTGGATTTTTTGGTTTCTGCATGTTCATCTAATTTTTGTACATTCTTTTTATACATCAAAGGCCTAGTTCATTATCCTCCTTTGACCCTGATTAACTGAGTTACTCGCATGCTCAGACTTCAGTTCTGCATGACTGGACAAATTCTTGGCATGAACCTTACTTTCTTATCCTCATACTAAAAGTATTGTTAACACTGATCATTTTTAATTGCTTTTCACTTTTCTTTCAGGAGTGAGCTTGTAATGCTCTTAAATTTACATTTGTTTCGACAGAAACAACATTCCTTCTTTTAAATAAATAAATTAAATTTTATTTTGGAAAATTAAGTCAATCAAATGCAAAGTTACAAGTAGGCTCCCCGTAGAGACACTTTCATTTTGTGGCTGCTCTTCTGCACTTCGAACCCTAGGTAGCTTACTGACTGCATCCCAAATGTGAGTCTTCAGCGTCTGAAGGGTCAGTTGAAAGGGTCCAAAGAAATGTGCTTGTATTAATAGCCCATCTAGAGTGTGGCCACACGTCTGGTTCAGAATTGAAATTCATAATGGCATCTGAGGGAATGGATTGGTTCCAGGAACCTTGCAGAAGCTCTAAGCCATGCCAGAAGATCTTAGTGGGTCCAAATTCTACCAACCCTTAATCAGAACTTGCTCCCAAGAACTTTGGAGTATAAGGAATAAGTAAAGAATGGGCAAGAGGACCCATATGCTACCGTAGGAGTCTACTATCAAAGTGTACTTTAAGTTTCCAAATTGAAAGAAGAATGTATGAGGTGACTTTCTTAAAGTCAAGCTTGCCCCAAACCCTGTTCCTCTCCCCTGGAGACTCTGAGGTTGCCAGATTTAAAAAGATAATTGCGTGATTTTTTTCCCCTCCAGCATTTCTAGAACACTGCTGATCTCACCTTAGAAAAATGCATCCTAAATTGCGTTTTCTTTTTTTTTTAAATTAAATTGTATTTTCTTATCGACTCTGTCTCTAGCTGAAATAAAGTAAATATATCATGATTATCACTATTCAACATGACTATAAAAATCATAAGAATAATAATCATGGGAATGATTTTCATGGAAGCTCAATTAAGCAATTTTTAAACATAGCAGAAACACAAAAATGTAAAACTTTCTTAAGTTGGATGTCTGATTGCTGTGCTGTACACCTGAAACTAATATAAAATAATGTTGGATGTCAACTGTAATTGAAACAAAATAAAACTTTTGTAAGTTTTAAAGTGAACATGGAAGACTTTTAAAGTAAACTCATAGCTGCAAAGTTATGAAAGAATTTTTTATAACCACAAGGATGCTGTGTAACAAGTCCCTATATAGTAACATACAGCTGGCAAAGTTTAACTTCTGTAACATGGTGGTTAAGAGCAGTGATTAGTGTCAAGCAGACCTTGCGTCAAACCCTGGTTTTGCCACTTAATAGCTGAATGGACTTCGACAAGTAACTTACTCAGTTTCTTCCTATTTAAAATGGAAATAATAATGGTACTTGCACCATAGACTTTTGAGACTATTAAATGACTTATTGAGTATAAAATGTTTATTTAGTCTCTCAATAAATATTAGTTTATATTTATTATTCTTACATACCGAGCATGTACAATGTTTCAGATACCTGTCTAAAGAACATAACTGAAGTATGGCAAGATCATCATATTTGCATTTAATACTAGAGCTAATCAGTAATACATTTTTTTACCACCTTGTTGAAATTTTTTATTTTAGTAAAATATGCAGAACATAAAACTTACTATTTTAAGAGTACAATTCACTGCATTAAGTATATTCACAGTGTTGTGCAACCATCACCATTATCCCTTTCTAGAACTTTTTCATCATCCCATACAAAAATTCTATACCCTTAACAATAATTCTCCATTCATGTAGTTATTTTTAAATAATTATAAAGTAACATTTTATAATAATAAAACATTTTAAAATTATTATCATAAAATGACTATCTTTTTACATACTGGAAAGCATTTTTCCCTTTAATATTATACAAGTATGTCATCAGTGTGGAAAATTAGAAAATATAGGTAAAAATGAAAGTTAAATCTTCTGAAATTTCACTCTTTATAAATAAGTAACATTAATATTTTGGTATTATTACATCATTAGTTTGCCTCTTGCTAACGTATGTATGTAAAGTGGAATCCTATTATAAATTCTATTTTCTAACCATTAAAAAAAAATCTTTTAACTAGATAAGGACATTTCAGTAGAGGTGGTAAATAATCTTGATGAAGAGAGGCAGAGAACTACTTCTCCACTTTAAAAAGGATTTGATGGGGAAGAAAGAGGGCAGAAAGTCCCAAATGACTTGGTTTTATGAAAAGTCTTCATCTGAAGACTAATTATTCTTAAATGTACAGTTGTCATGATCCTTAGAATTAATGTAGCAACTAAACTGAAAGCCTAATTGTCATCCCTCGCAATCTCTCAAAATAACATAAAAATAAATGAAAATCTCTTAAAAATTTAACACTCAAACCAGAACTAATAAAAGTGACTATCTCAAAAAGGAGAGAACAGGATGGTGGGAGAAGAAATGAAATTACTTATCTGAATGTATCTTGTTATGTAGTTTGGCCATGTAAAATATATAAACATTTCACATATTCAAAACATAAAATAAAATTTTAAGCAATCTATAAAAATTAAAAAACAGACTTAAACAAAGGAACCTAACGAACTGAAATGAATGAATTGAAACTAATGAACTTAATGTCAAGTCAGTAACACAAAGAGACACAACTAAAAAGATAAAAAGAAAATTATTTCAAGGGTACACCTTAACAGAATACATTCCAAGAACAAATAGAAGCAGAAAGAAATTAGAAACTATTCTGTATCTAATTGTTAGAGGCAATGTTGCTATTTTAAAATATGGATTGATGCAAATAGTAATCATATTGATGATGTTACAAACAAAGATTTTCAGTGTAAGAAAAATAAATAGAAAATCAAAAACATAAGTAAAAAATCCTACAGGATTACATCGTTACAATGTTAAATTTCAATTAGAAATATCATTTCTATCAGCATTATTTTTCTTTTTCGAATATACGTATTTCTTAGTACTCTCACTGAAAAGGCCTGAAAGCAATGACAACCCAGTAGCAATGATGAAATACTTGATTCAGACAACAATCATCATTGAATGCAACCATTTATTGAAAGGCATATGGGAACTTTACCATGAGGAATAATAAGGCTGTCAGCACATGATTGATCAATCTTAACATCTCTAAAAGTAGAACAACAAGATATCTTGTGCCTCCTGATGTGATGTGTTGTGAAACACACAGCACTTACCAAGTATCCCCATGGTGGGGGGAGTTGACCTTGAATCTAATTAATTCTCTTGATCCAGCTTTCATTTACAGGAAGTACAGGGGATAAAGGAACAAGTTAAAAGACACCACAAGAAAGCAAAATTTTTCAAACAACTTACATGGTTTCTGCAACCAGTTAATGGCAGGGAGGAAAGCGAAGGACAGGGAGTGACTGTTTTAGATGAAAAGAAGCTAAGAAGCACAACAACCAAATGTTGTGTGTAGACGTGTTTGGATTCTTCTTATTCTAAGAACTAGAGAAACACATTTTTTGAGACAATCAGGAAATGTATTTTTTGAGACAATCAAGAAATATCCTCTGATATTAGAGGATGCCAAATAATTATTGTTAAATTTGTTAAGTGTGATAATGACCTTTTGGTTATGTGAGAAAATGTCCATTCTTTATACATATTCATACGGAAGTATCATATGACACTTGACATGACACAATGTCTGTTATTCAGTTCAAAATATTTCAGCAAAGCAAAAACGGGGAATAGATGAAGCAAATAAGGCAAAAGTTTTAATATGTTGAATCGGGGTAACATACATGAGAGTTCATTGTATAGTCTCTCTACTCTTGAATATATTTAAAATTTTTCAATATCAAAATGATTTTAAATTACAAAATTTACGTATGTTCTGGTTATTATTGCTGTGTAACACTTCATCCCAAAATTAATGACTTAAATGCAATAATCCTTTTATTATATCTCCTATTTTCACTGGGTCAGAAATTTGGGAAGGGCTGGCTGGGGGAGTTCTGGCTCTTGAAATTTTTCATTTGATGGTGGCTATAGCTATAACAGATCAGCAGGGAAGTTTTACAGGGCAGAGTGGGGAAGGAAGGCTGGAACAGCTAGTGACTGGCCAGGCAGCTCTCTTTCTCAATTCCTATGTGTAGTCACAGGGCCTCCCCTTGTAGTCTCTCCAGGAGGGCTAATTTTTTTTTTTTTTTAAGTATAATTTCCGCTTTATTTTTTTCCAGAGAATAGTTCTTCAGAGCTAATTCCTTACATGGGATTTGGTGGAGGTCGTGGAGTGGGGGTGTTCGGTCCTTCCCGGCCTCACGAGAGCGATTCCTGACTACCTTGCTGTGAATGGCACAACTCACACAGTAATGTAGTTTCACATACAACTTGGGAAGTATATACGCGTTGAAGACACTCATTTTGGAAATGTCCCTCTCAGCTGCGGCCTCTACAATGTTTCAGATGACAAACTTCTTAACGGCCTTGTTCTTGGGCACGCATCGGGCGCAATTGGTGCAGTGAATAGGCTGCACAAGACCCCTACTCTTTTTGGCACGTCCATTGTTTCTTTTTTGGTCATTTTGGAAGTGAGAAGCCAAAAGTCCAAGAGGGCTAATTTGACCTTTCTCACACATGATGGCCTCAGGACAGACAGAAGTCTTACTTTGAAGCGGATGTCTTCAAAAGTTAGTATTCCAGTGAACAAAGTGGTAGCACAATGCCTTTTATGGCCTCACCTGGGAAGTCACATAGTGCCATTCCTTCTGTACTATATTGGTTGAAGCAGAAGGAAAAGCCAGCCCATTTTCAAGGAGAGTGTTAATAGATTGCACTTTTGGTGAGCATAATGTCAGAGAATTTGCGGATATATTTTAAGACTGCCACATCATCCTACACATCTGTGAATACTCTCCAACTCAAAAGACCACAAAAGAATTGACTATTTATCATGATTAGTCGTAAATGGGGACTTTTCTGATTCCTTGGACCATGGAACTACTGATTCCTCCTAAAATTCCCATATACTTTATGGTTTTATCTAAAACTTCATAACTTGGTATTTCTTTCTTTCTTTTTTTTAACGCCTACAGCACCTGGTATTCCTAGGTGGACTCCCATCCAAGTACTAACCAGGCCCGACCTTGCTTAGATTCTGAGATCAGACGAGATCGGGCACGTTCAGAGTGGCATGGCCATAACTTGCTATTTCTTAAATCACCTTAGGAGATATCACACGTGAGATGCCCAGCCCAATACTGGATCCATAATAGATACTCTACAAATGTTGGTGATATCTGATACTTGTTTGAATTCCTCAGAATTTTTTACTGTTTGAGTATACCATTAATAAATCATAGTTGGTATGACCTCATGATTTTCTGAAAGGCCTGGCACCGTTACAGTTTGAAGGAGGAATGGAACCTCTGTAGAAACTAAAGTTCGTTCTGAAACATTGCAGTTGGACCATGGCTGGAGATAGCAGGAAGCGAGTTGTTACATAAGCCAAAATCACTATTTTGTTTTCCATTTTGTTTTTACTTTCTATCTCCTTCTTCTTCCCCAAATAACCTTTTAAAAAACTTTTCTGAGCAACAGTGAAATAGAGGCATCTCCCTTATAGAAAATAAGAATACATTGTGCCAAAGCTATTTAATAGAATAATAATGATGTTTAGAATCCAACCTGTTTTAAATATTTCTGAAGATTAAGCAAAATTTACACCAGATTTTTGAGTCTATAAGAAACCTCAGATTTTTTTAAATCTTGAAAGTCAAAGGTGATGTTAGACACTGAAATTAATTTGTAATGTAAATTAATGTGTAATTTCTCAAACTGATAAAATGTTAATCAGATAATTACTATTGCTACTCAAAGAAAGAAAATCTAATATTTTCTTTCTCTTAAAAGAATTTTAATATTTTAATATTCTAATATTTTCTTTTCCCTTAAAAGTTCCCTTTAAACTGTCATTAAACAATAGGCTAATTATAAATTATAAATATTCATTTTAAAAAATATTTTATTAATTTTCATTAATATTATTGTATTACTTAACAACAGTAAAATTTACATTGTAGTGTTCAAACTCTTCACTAATATTGATTGCCTATCCTTCCAACGATTACATAAAATTCAGTGCCTTCATCTTTTCTCTTTGGCAGACTTTATTTACCTAGAGATATTTGCTAAATAATATCAATATTTAGCTCCACGTACGTTGGCCTAATAACTTTAAGAACTCCATGTTCCCAATCAGTCAATTATGATATATCATAGTGCATAAAATTTCAGAGTTTCAAAGGTTATTGACTGAACTCAATTGTGATTTTTATATCACAGGCCAAAAACAAATCTCAAAAATTGCAAACAGATGAGGTTAGAATGAGTCTTTACATTCTCAGTCAAATTGCTTATTTACCTTTTAAATCGCATTTTATAAGAAAAATGTTTTTTGTAGATGACATTTTATTAAAATCAAGAGTAGGCCTGAAAAAAAATGAAGTACTACATATACTTTCTTTAGTATATTATTTGTGTGATATGTTCTGGCAAAATAGAAGGCATTACAGAAATTATTTAACTGAGGAAGAAATTCTACTCTGCACAAAACTCTCATTGATGTCAGTGGGAGTTCTGTGAATGGAACAAATGCTGAACTTGACCCTGTAATGTTTAAACTGCTATCCTCCCTGCTCTTGGCAGAGCCTGGCTTCCCACTGAAAGCCATTGTAGTCTGTGCAGGGATTACACAGCGGGTTAATAGTCTAGTTTTTCGCTTCTTTTGGAGCAACAGATGAAACACGTAATACCTTCTTTTAGAGCTATTACATACTTTTCAACACAAAAGACTTTAAATGAGGTGGTGTGAGAAAGTAAGGTAGAATCTGAGGATGGAAATTTAAGTTAGTAATGATTCTAAAACTACTTTCTCTACTAGTCACTCAGAAGCATCAATGAGTCATATGTACATTAAAGTAAAAGAACACCAAAATATTAGATACCATGCAATATATCAGTATGGAAGTCATGATCGCTCTGTTTTTGTTACGCTCCATTAGACATGTGTAAAGAATGATTATCAGTAAGATTCCGATGCAAGTGGTTTTTTTGTAAAATGAGATGAAATAATTAAAAATGTGGTTAAGAGAAAACACAGCATCATTACTTCAAGATAAACTACCGTAGTATCAAATTGGAATGGCTCATTTTTTAAATATTCAGTCTCAAGAATAAAGAAGATGTTACTCTAATTATGGATCTAGCACTGTCATTGATTGTTGCTACACAAAAATGAGCATTATGTTCTAGAGAAAAGGCTTTGAATTACCTAGTCTCTATAGTTATGCTGAGGCATTTGAATAGCACCATTATCAGGGTCCTATTTTTAGTTGTTTGTACGTGGTAGAATATTTTCCTTTTATTTTGTATACTTTGTAAGTCCTTTATTTTCATCAGTGTATATACCTTGCCTTTATAATAGAGAGGAAAAAAGAGAAGAAAAAAAAGGGACCAGCTTTTGTTTCAAAGGAGCAGAGGAAGAGGAAGACAAAGAAACAGGAAGTATTTCAAGATGAAATCAAAACTGCGTTTGTTTTTATTCGACAGAAAGTTGTGAATTACAAAACCAAAAAAATCCCCAATGATCAAAAGTGAAAATGTTGGCAAATATATATTATGTGGAAAATCCACTGGTACAGGTATTAAAAGTAGTTACAGGACAACATAGAATTTAATGGTTGGCACTTACATTCTGAGCTCAGGCTGCTGGGTTCATATTCCAGTTCTACAACTTCCTGGCAAGGTGATCTTGAGCAGGCATGTTATCTATTAATTGTTATACTAATGTATTATTCTGATAAGGATGTATTGAAGAGGAGGAGCGAGTCAAGGGCTTGTGAGTTTACAAAGGCCAGGATGTGCTGCTTGGATCAGCTGTAGAAGTCAGATACATTCTTCCACAGGTCGCTGAGGACATTTGGGAGCCAGAATCCCCTGGGTGTCCCAGGGTATTAAGAGTAGCCCTCTGTTCCACTAATTTTCTGCCTACAAGGCTCCTGGTACAGCAGAACCCTGTTTCCTGGGATATCATACTCACTCAGAAACTTAATGGCCTTTAGCAGTTCTCTTTCTTTTTAACTAATTCACAACTGTTATCTTATTATTTTTTTACATTATAGATTTGTTTGGTTTATCCATACTCAGTGCTATTTATCTTTAAAAAAATTTTTTTCCTTATATATAGTATGTTGAAATCAATCTCATTTTTTTTTTTTTTTTTGGCTTTTAGGAGAGTTTACCCTTTAATCTTTTTCTTCTCTACTTGCTCTTTTTAGTAATTTTTAACTCTCAGTTTCTCTCTTCCTTCATCTTTGTGTTTTCTACAAACTTATTTTAATCTTTTAAAATTATTTTGCTTCATTTCCTAATTTTACTTCTTAGGTTAGTCTTTTTTACGAAATTATTTTAAGACTACTCTTTTCTTCTACCTTATCCCATATATTTTTTTCTCTATTATTTATCTTTATAACAGTTGGCAGAAGCAAGCTCAAGGAAGTGTGACCCTTACAAACAGTGGCAGAAGGAGAGAGGCATTCTTCCATCCCCTCCCTCACTCCTATGGCTACTTACTCCTGCACTTGCCTCCTTGGATCTTTCACAGGATTTTCCATCCCCAACAGAACCTTAGTCCATGAACCTGGGGATATTTGAGAGTTAATTCTTTCTGTGGCCTTAAATTCATTACATATACAGCACTTTTAAAGTTTGCTAGTACAACTTGCTAACATCTTACCCTGTTCAGTCCTTATTTGAGGAATCTAAAGTCTTAAAATCTATGGTTTCCAAAGAATATAATCATTGGAATTTGAGCAAACTATGCCACATACATATCCAGAAGCCTGGTGGTCTGGCCTAGGAGAATATGCCCAGAGAGGGGCTCATTAGTATGTACCCAGGTCTGACTATTTTGAGATGGTGCTGTTGAGCTTCCCTACAGACATTCATAGACAACTGCACCAGAAAGACTCTCTGTCTAGTTTCTGGGACCATGTTTAAGCCAGTTTAATTCCGATTTATTTGTCATCAGATTGGTTCACTTCTCCTTCTGTCAAGGTCATAGCCCTTTGGATATAGCTCACTAGAGTTCCTTTTGCTCATTGAGAGAGCTGAAAAGGAACTACCATCCCAACTACAATAACAACAAAAGCTGGCTGAAGTTTCAGTTATCCTGGTTTTTAAATGAGGTTGCACCCCACCTAATTTTTAAGGCCCTTGCATGTTTCAAATGTTTATTGCCTCTGTATTGTGTGTGTGTGTGTGTGTGTGTGTGTGTGTGTGTGTGTGAACTGCTGGTTTATGTCTTTTGTAAATAATTCTATTGGGTTGTTAATTTGTTCCTGGATTTATAAAAGCTCTTTATATATTAAGATTATTAGTTATTGTTTCTTATATATGTTATATTTTTCTCTGAAACTGTCATTTGTCTTTTAACTTTATTTATAGTATCTTTTGTCAACAATTTAAAAAATTTAAGTAGTTCTGTCAGACTTTTCTTTGGTGGTTTTTGGTTGTTCCATGTTTTGATTACTATGTGCGGTAATGTGGTATAGTTGAACACAGATCAAACTGGGGGATAACTGGGTTCTAATTATGTTTCTCCAGTAACCAATAGTGTGACTTTGGGCAAGTCTTCAAACCTGAGTTCCCTCACCTGTAAAATGCAGCTGGATTAGAAACCAGATGATCTCAAAGCTCTCTTCTTGATTATTCAACTACAACTAAAAATTCTCAGAATTTAGATTTTTTAAAGCTTATTTTCTTTAAGAGGACCACTCATTCTTCTTGAAATTAATAGTTCTAATTTGCCTAGTGTAAAATCTAGCCAGTGTCTCACTTATCAAAACTAATGAATATTTGGCATCTGAATTAATGACTTGAATTTTTATATAAAATGTGATGTTTATATCTACATCCTCTTATAGGTTATAGACTTTATAGAGAATGGATGCTTCATTTAAAGTGTAATCTAAAGTATGCATACTATAGAGCTGCTATGTCAAGGACATTGAATATGGCTTATGTTATGTTATTGATTATAATGAAAAGCATTATCGATGTAAGAACAAAAAGGTATCTTTTATTTATTTGGTGTTTATAGTGTATTTTCTATACATCATTTCATGTTGTGCCTACAATAAGCCTATGATGTAGATACAGGGCTTATTATTGTGTTTTATATAGATCATGAACAATTGCATAGAAAGATTAAATGATTTGTCCAAGGTCACCAGCTAGTACATGGTAATGCCAGTGCCAGAACTTTTCTGAAAGATGATAATATTGAGAAAAAACTTACTGGTTAGGTTTCATTACTTCAGAAGACAAAATAGAAATATCAGTCATCTATAGGATATGGTGGCCAGAAATCAGGTAAACGAAATGAAATATCAAGAATAAAAAAGAAAAATTACGTCAAAAATTATAAAATAAAATTTTTGAAAACTACTTCTCTATATATTTATTTCTACATGAAGAAGTACAAACCCTTTGGAAGGAAAGTGACATTTCTATTAATGGTTTAGTATGTTGTACAGCAGAAGATAGGAAAAATATACTATATAAAGTTTGCGTAAGAAAACAAAAACCCTCAAGGGGAGTTTTCAGAGGTCGAAGGAAGAGAAATTCAGTGTCTGTTTTAGAGGAAGAACAAGAAAATTAAAAGAATTTAAAATAAAGAAAACTAAAATGCTATGTGATTGATCCAATGGTTGACATTAATTTAATGGTATAAAAACAAAGGGACTAGGGAAAACAGAAAAGAAAGGAAACATTTAAAAAATATCTGCTGGTATACATCAGCATTTTTGAACGATTTTTACAGTAAATTCCCAGCAAATAAATTTTTTTCAGAGGAAGAAAGTGTGAATGTGAAAGTATATCCAGGATTATTTTAGAAAATCTAATTGAGAAATATTATTTTCCAAATACTGATTAAATTAGATTCAAGTGAGATTTACCCAACATTCTGATTATGATATGGTCGTCATCTACAATGATTTACTCCTACTTTGAAACAAGAATGACATGCTGCCTAAAAAAAAGTTTTTATGTAACATAGTTGGCATGCTAGAGCAGGGCATTTAGCTCCTTACTACATCTCAAATTATGCTTAATACCTATGTATTGCCTATTTTCATTGCGTAGTTGATGCTAAACATTTTTTTAAAAAACAAAAAGCTATAGAAAAAAAGGTAAAGCTATTAAGTATTAGCTTAAGGGAGTAGGAAAAAGCAGTTACTCAAAGAAAGATAATATTCTTAAGTGAAAGCCTACATTGAAGGGCGTTAAGCAGCAGCATTTAACCTTTTCATTTGTTGATTTAATAGTTACAATTTAGAAAAAAGTATACATATCGAAATGTGATTGAAATAGATTATGATTCATACCAGGGAAGAGTTGAGAGGGGAGGTGGATCAGAAGAAGGTAATAAAGTTGGAAATTATTAGGGTAACTATATGCCGCAGTCGGCCCAGGACGTCCTGGTTTTACACTTGTTATCTCTGTGTAATTATTATTAATGTTTATTAATTAACTCTCAAACTGTTCTAGTTTGGATGATACACCATATGATAGAAGCCTTCTGATGGTATATATTTGTCAGTGCATTTTAAAGTACACTACTACTAATAGCTAACACTTTTGAGTCTGTCAAGCACTGTGCTAAGCATTTTATGAGCATTGTCTCATGTAGTTCTCCCAATAATCTATGAGACTATAAGTATTACAGTTCCCATTCTGGAGATGAGGAAACTCAAGTTTATATGTTTATAGATGTTCAGGAACTTGCCCAAGGTCACTCAGTAGCCAAGTTTCTAAATCAAGCAGTCTTGTTTCAGAAGTCACACAATCACCATGCATTATTTATTTTCTCCACACTTAAAAAAATTGTAAGACATCTGAAAGAAATTTAACTTTGATAGGCCACAAAAGGTATATGATAGAAAAAAAGATTATCGAGCACATACTGAGGGGGAAACTTCAAAACTTTTCATGAAGTTTTTCACAAATAGAGGACGACTTCTCAAAAATGTCTGAGGGCTGAAACATGCTATGGAAGGGATGATTCTATCCCCAAATTATTATAAATTTTTAATTTTGGTTCTTGCATGTACTGCCTCTTTTGAGCCCAATCATCCCTTTCCCACACACTTGCCACCTTAATCTCCTGCCCTTTCTATCAAGGGGCTAAGATGGAAGTGAAAATAGGAAGTCGGTCCCTATTAAAAATACATGTTACAATGTGTTTTGATCTGAGCTAATGCTTCTAGACTTTAAAAAAAAAAAATCTAACTCTAATCTAGCCTGAAGATTAATTTTTCTTCTAATTCTACTGTGATAAAAACTTTGGTTTTAGGTAACCAACTCTTTATTAGGTATTGAGAAAGGGACAAAAGAAGAATTGAACATCCTAAACTTTTCCTTGCCTTCTGCTAATTTTGTCTCCATAATGCTTCTGCACAGCTGCTTGGCTGGCATGGGGAAATGACAAGGCAGACCTTTTTAAAAGCAGTGGATAGGCTCTCTGTTGAGACACTTTTTTTCCTTTTTCTGATGGATACTGCGTGCATTCCCTGGAATGTGTAAGGCAAGGCCTTAAGGCTTTCCTTCAGATATGTGGTTTATCTCTAGTAGACAGTAATTTCTTTCTTGAACCCAGCCTTTGGGAAGGGAAATCCCAAAGAAAGAATTCTCTGCCTTTCACAATCATGGAAAGAATTACAATGGGGAAGATTAAGCTATACTATCAACAAATATTTATTAGCTTACTCTCTAAGTTGGTCCTGGAGTTCAGTTAATTATTATAAAATCACAGTTAGGCAGCCTTGGTTAAGCTGTTTTAGTTCTTTTAATCATAATTGAAACTGTTAAGTCCATCTTAGGTCAGCTGTGGGAGGAGTTTCAAAGGAAGCTAATCTATAAAGAACAGAACAGGAATGCATTGGAAAAAAAGAACAAGTGGAAGATTTGGCTATCTGTATGTGCTGTTCATATGAGTTGGAACTAAGTAGTCATTAATGAGTAACAAAGATGAACCATTGCTTCTGATTATTGAATATCTTGATCATATAGCTGTTATGTCACCTTTCTATTATGAGAACAAATGCAGAAT
>NW_006436298.1:4460174-4462036 GCF_000325575.1 Pteropus alecto
TAGGTTACATTGGTAAGTGCATCCTGTTTTCTATCCTTTTAAAACCAGTGTTTGGGGCTCTTTCTTACAATATGAGTAAGTAGGACATATTTAACAATCAAATGGGGGAGCATTTTATTGTCTATACTTCTGTACATTCCATGTATTGCCCCTCCCCCCACACTAAACCACATTTCCCTCTCCTTACCTATTCTACATCAACATATGCTATCTCTGTATTTCCTTCCACCAAAAGCTGCTTTGAGGAAACGATCTGAGTTAAGTATAAATCATAAGGCTTAAAATATTCGCTTTCCCAGGATTATGGCTTTGTGCTAGAGAAATATACTAAACGGGATTAAACTCTAGTGGTAAAATATCAGGTGAGTTGAAGGAAGGGTTTTTGGTTATACAGACTTTTCTAGCCTAAATAGTAATCAGCCAGATTGGTCCCCCAGATCAGTTTAAAAACAGGCTAGGGCCAGGACAGGTCCTATTTATTTAGGTTTTGGGAGGGCGGAGTTAGGTTTACTTGAATCTATGATGCTACATAGGGATCTTGAATCAACCTCAGACTAAATGCGACATCAGAATCCCAGCTGTAGGTGGGATTATGAGACATACCGCATCCTGGACAGTGACTTTCAGTTCAGAGCTAGACCACTGAGTCTAGTCATTGAAACCAGTTGTTGAAAGTGAAATAAGAAATCTTTATGATGATTAAAAATGCAATGTTAACTTTAGAATTTGTACAATGGCTAAGACTCGTATTCACATAAAATAGATAACTAGCTTGGTATTACTAGCATACCTGGCGCCCTTTCGTTTCCTAGCTTCTAGTTTAATGCTCTCTGGACTCCAGCACCGAATAAGCCTAAACACTTTGGTACTATCTACCTCTGCTCTACACGAAGGAACTACCTATGTTAATTTTAGCAGTTCTGGAAGTAGTTTGAACGCTCCCACCCCTAATAGCATGTGTAGACTATCTTTGGAGTTATTTCGAGTGTTCGTCAGTAGTGTACAACTCATTTTGATAAATAACTCTGATGGACTTTATAAATTCCTTCTTTTGGATGAAAGCCAAAAATCATCTGTAGGGCATACAGCTCTTTATTCAAACTTGATAATAAATAATTATCTCTGCAATACAGACGTTAGAACTGAAACAGTGACTTCAGGGACTCAGAGACTAATTACCACCACCGTACACGGTTAAGTACAGCAGACTGGGGGCGGGGAATGGTTTGTTTCATATCTATTACGTTCCTCCTCCGGGTAAAACAAGGCCGTCTTGTCTGTTAACATATTTAAAACAGTAACTGCAAAAACTGTGCAATGTTATGGTTGAGGCGTTTTCTGCCATATGTGTTGACAGAAAGCTTAAGAGTCTCTTTCTGCAATAAACGCGAACCCTGCCAAGCGGAATTATTAGGGCCAGCGCAATTCAACGACTGCATCACCGAAACCGCTGGCAGTGGAAGCCTGCGTCGCATTCGGAGTGTATCCAACGTTTCTTCTAACAAAGGCACTATCTTGAAGCACTTTCGCGGGCCGTTTTCCCCCTCCCATCGCCAGCTTTGTCTTCCCGGCGGGGTGAGGCTGAGACTTGGAGGAGCCCCAGCTGCGTTGCTGTGCGAACAAGCTCGGAGGAAGGGCCGGCGTGGGAAGCTCCACGAAGCTACGGCTGTGGTTTCCTGCAGACTGAGCGTGCCATTAGAGGAAGTTGGAGTGCTGCAGTTCAAAGAGATACCTGCAGCCTTAAAATCCGGGCGAGACTCGACCCCTGCGCATCGATTACTGTCGTACAAAGAAACTCGGGCGGCCAAGCCGGCGGTGGCCAGCGGGCTCTCGGTCTCCGCGGCTGGGCGCGGGGCAGCCAG
>NW_006436298.1:4462969-4537828 GCF_000325575.1 Pteropus alecto
TCGGGTCGCTCGAGTCGCTCGAGGCTGGAGTCTCTCCGCGGGCGCCCCCTCCCTGCCCCCTCCGCGGAGCGCGCGGAGCTGGTTTTCCGGGTTCCCCTGGACCGAGCTGGATCCTGCTTCTCGCCAAGGCAGGAAGTGAGTTTCGCACGGTAATTCCGGGCGGTGTCACGAGTGAAAAGTTCTTTTTTTTCCCCTTCGGCGAAGATCCTAGTTGGGGCTGGGAAACTCCTGCAAAACTCGAGACCAGAAAACCAGCCCGCTTCCCAGCCCCCACCAAAGCAGCCTACTCGTCCTGCTGCGGGAGGCCACTCCACATCCGCTCTCACCGGAGAGAGATTCGGCTGGAGCCAAAGTGACTAATGAAGGGAAGGAAATCATGTCTGGCGAAGCCCTGAGAAAGCTGCCCTGAGACACTGCCCGACCGAAAGGTAAGTGTCACGAAAGGTGTCTAGAAGTCACAAAGCTCCTGGGCCGGAAAAGAGACTGTTTTAATGTTTTTCACTTTTCCGCAAGTTGTCCTAAATTCTCCTTGTCTAATGTCGAACTGGGTAGCGTTTCAGGTGCTAAATAGAACTGATTTTTTCCTCTTCTTCTACCCTTTGGACTGTGGTTATTTTAAAAGAGGTCGTAAGAATGCGGTGGGACGAAAAGTTTTAAGCGATCCGTAGAGAGTGAAGAAAGCGTGCCTTTGTTCAGCACAAAGTCCAGAACTTTTAGTTTCCCGGAGCGTATGCAATGTATATTTTTTTATTAAGTTGCTGAACCTGGCAACTTTTGTTTTGGAAGAAAGGTCGTTACAGTGAGTGATTTGCTTTTTTTTGAGATGGCTGCCACATTTGTTTACATTGTTACCGATTATTTGACTTTCGCGTTTAATCGTACAGTTTTTTTTGTAGTTGTTTTTTAGTTCTAAACCATATCAAAATATTTCGTTGGATTTTATAAACAACGTTGCTATTTTTAGTCGTTTTTCTAGGTTGGTAATGTTTTCAGTAACTTGTTCCTTTCATACACTTAGAATCTTATAATACTTGTTCGATTAAATTTTTTTTATGGTGACATTGGTTAACAAAGTCTGAAAAGTTTCAGCTATACATTTTAACAGTAAGGGATATATATTTACACTGTCTGTTCACCTCCCATAGTTAGATTTCTTTCTGTCACCACATAATTGACCCCCTTTGCCCCATCTACCTTCCCCTCCTCCCTCGTTGTTTGATTAATTAAAGCAAGTGTCTGCTAGATTTTTCTTGTTACTGACCTGGTAGGAAGGAAAAGGAGGGAGCGTTATGGATAAAGAGGGAGTTAAAATTAGAAAACGGACACCTGTAAGTGGTTTAATTTGTTAGGACTTGTCTACAATTCAGAACAGAACGTAGGAAGGGAAGTAAAACGATTTTCGTGGGAATCACATTGATTGTGGTTAAGCAGCTGTGCTTTTTGAATAATACAGTATTTACATTTTAGTGTTGGGCCTGATATTTTAGCCCATTCAGCCTAATAAGTGATAGGTAACCCACTCTGGGGGTAGGAATTAGTGAAGCATGGCAGACATTCCACCAGAGTTATAAACAATTCTCAACCAATGGGCAGTTTTTATAGATTAAACTAGTTCTGGGCGCAGCAAACACGAAATGTCTCTTTAGTGGTGTCTTTTAAATTTTGATTTTTTTTCCAGTGCTTTGTGGTAGAGGGAGGTGAATGATAATGTTGTGCTTCTGAATAATTATTAGGTAAATATGGTATTCTGTTGGTAAGTATGTCTTAAATATAAATTGCTTGGTTTGTCCATGTTACCCAAAGAAAAACTGTTGGCTTCTTTAGTTCAAGGAAGAGAAAAGGCAGGTTTTAAAGAGCAGGATCAATTTTTTTTCACAATTTGTTCATTGTTACTTTATTAAGTACATTTCAAAATGGGATTCTTTTAACTATTACTGTATATTATTTTGATCCTCCCCTCCCCCCCCACCGAGTTTAGTCTCTGGAGATTTTCTTTTAGGTTGTTGGTAAGATTTGTGAACCATCAAGAAATTCTTGTTAAGTCAAAGTAACTTTATCAAGGAATTTAAGTGCATAACTGATCTACTTTATGATTTTGGAACGTATCATTAGGCAGTAAAAGAGGTTATTCTTGGGCATCTGAAAGAGCGGAACAAAATAAATGGCACTGAACTTCATTTTCCTTATATGGCTTATACTTGGCCTCAGAGCAACAAAGCCTTAATAGAACAAGTCTTTAGTAGAGAATTATCACTTTATAAAGATGTTTCTCTGAATTAGTAAATTTTGCATATGAAAAGTATCATAGCACTCAAAAATAACTACTTAAATCTGTTTTAAAAGACCTAGTTCTTTTTTTTCTTGAGGGAGCAATAATATGTTTAGATGTGGACAACACAGTTTTTAAAAGCAAGGTTGTTCACCTTTGTAGTTGCCTTTAATTCCCTTTTTCCTCTCAATAAGCAAAATTTACTTTGATTTCCTTAGGATTTTGTTAGTTTAACACTTAACGAATGTTAGACTTCATACAATTATCAAACTATAAACATTTTTCAACGCCTTGTTTAAAATGTGACAGTGGTTTGGAAAGAGGTTAAAGAAATGATAATCAGTTAAAATATTTTTAAGTGACTTCAAATTTTGGATATTTTTCTTAGTATTGTGTGAGTTTTCTTAGATTAAGTTGGCAAATCTAGAGTATTTCCAAAGTGTTTGCTTATGTTGCGCGAAATGCACATTTAATGGCACTGTTTATTGAAGGTACTTAGGAGTTTTCAATAGTGATAAACTTAAATCCTTCAGCTGATTCAAGTATTACGTTATGAAGTCTGCCTGCTGTTTGAGAACAAGCTGTTGCAAACTTTTCATGTGTTTCTAGCTTACAGAGGTTCAAATATGGAAACCAAATTTTTATTGCATGTTACTTAATGAAGTGATAACTATAGAGACATTTACATATGTCATTGGCAAATTTCTGAAGTTTAGTTACTTTAGAGATATTGGAACTAAACTCTTGGTAGTAAACGATACCTTACTTTAATAAACATACTTTAAATTTTCAGAAAATTGGGTGCATATTTTGGCATTTATTTTAAATAATTGATTATAGATATCATGATTTAAGGGTTTAAGCTGTTTTGAGTTTAGAAATGGACTATGGCAGTGTTTACAAAGTATTTGGGATAACGCAGACTTTTAGTGGTGTTAGATAGCAAAGTGATTTTCTTTTTGTAATTGCTACTTCTAACACACTTTGTTGCTTGCATTTTTATTTTGACTCTTTTCCTTGCCTATCCATTTCTCTCTGTTACATGCTTTGTTTTTTTCTGGGAACACCAGAAAAAGTCCTAAAGATGTCTTTTTCCCTTTCCTGACAACATGTATTGTACCTGTGTTTAGTTGTTCCCAATAGGTGATTCCAGTTTTGAAAGCACACAGTTTGCTCTTGCATAGAAAATATATACATTAATTATACTCTGTAATATCTGCGTTTGAATTTTCTAAGGAAATAAGCTTAGCACTTCTGTCTTCCACTTTTCTTTGATTTATTCCACATTATTTTTTTCCCCTTGGTGCCTATCACTAACACTTGAACCATGCTACACCCATGTTTCAGATTTACCTTTTAGCTTTCTCCTCTGTCTTAGGTTCTCTAATTGTAAAAAAGCAATCTAAATCAGTGTTCTCTTCTAATTTTTTTAGCTTCCTATTTTTATAGTTAGCTTCATTTACTCCCCACTTTCTTCATGTTCAGCTGTTGTTTCTTAATTTTATTTTGCCTCTCTCTCCTTTCTAAACTTTATTAGTCTATGTTTATCACCTAAAAAAAGATTGAAACATGAGTAGAAAATTATTTGATCAGCCCCATGTGATTCCGAATATTGCTTTTGCATTCCAACTCAGTTTACGTTGCAGTATTTTAATTTTATTTATTATTATATTTTGTTTTTTATTTGTACTTTGTTTCCTCAATTATTTTTCATCCCCAGAATTACCTCTGTTAAGATCAGATTGTTACGTATTATTAGATTAAGACTCTGTACAACCCCTGTACCTTCTTGTGTTATTATTATTTGGCCTTTTAAAACACAAGCTTTTATCTTTGTTCCTTCTCCATTTTGTTCTTTTTCCTTTCTGTCCTACCTCTCAAAGTTAGATGTCTTCCCTGTAAATGTTCCTAAAATTTTTAAATTGCCTTCCTTTGAAATATGAAATAAGCATAGTAGAATTCTGTCGCTCACTTTATTCTTGCCACTTCAAGTTTTGTTCCAGGCACCATTGGATAAAGGCCTTGCCAGGCTTTATAAATGGCAGTGTGTAAGACAATAGAAAACAATATGTGAAAATTAAGTCAATAAAAGAAGATTCTACTTTATGGAGGTGGTTTTTCTGTGACTTTAGGTACATGGAATGTAGTAGAAAAACTAGATAACCAAAAAGACATCTAAGTAATCAAAGTGGATATAGTAAAGTCTGGGGACTTCATTCATAGGGACATCCTTCTTCAGAGCCCATTTCATTTTGTAGATAGTAAGCTGTTGCAACTGCCTTTGATGCAGTTGTCTTTTTGGTGTACTTGAAGGGGTGAGAGAAGCACTTTGACAGCGTCATAAAATTATGGCCTGCTGTGTTACAGTGAAGGAATAGGAAAAAGGAAGCAAGCATACTGAAAACTTTGAAAATAGAGTGGTCTTACAGCTTGCTTTGGGGCAGAGTGCCTTATACATTTCATTTGTCCTGAGGGGGAGTCAATTCTATTATAGCATAGTATAATTACAAGTAAATAGCTCAAAGGCAGCGTTTCTCAAACTTCTTGGTCTTAGGATCTCTTTATATTCTTACAAATTACTGAGAATCCCAAAAGCTTTGGTTTATGTGGGTTATATTTATTATAGTTCCCATAATAGGAAATTTTTAAAATTATATTTCCCATATTAGAAAAAATTTTTAATTAATTTAAAATAACAAACCATTGCATGTTAACATAACACTGTTTTAATAATTAAAAAAAAAAAGTTTTTCAAAGCAAATCTTTAGTAAAAAGAGTGGCATTGTTACATATTTTTGCAAGTCTCATGTCTAGTTGAAGAGAAAACAGCTTGATTGTCATATCTACTTCTTGCAATATGTTGTTTTAGTTGAAATATATGAAGAAAACTTAGCATTATATAGATATGTGGTTGGAAAAGGGAGTATTTTCATAGCCTTTAATTAAAGAGGATTATGAATATTCTTTGCTAGCACACCAAAATTTGACAAGTAGTAGTTTTTTAAAGGTTAGCTCAATGTCAGATCCGAAACCATATTGATTAATTTTTCATTTCTTGTTACCTTAAGATCTATTATCTTGCACTTTGAATCTTTCCACCTGTTCATGGTTTTGTAACATCACATATTGGTTAGTTGGGGAAATACTGGTTCATTGAGTAACATATTTTTCCAAATGTTAACACATTCATTATGCAATAGCAAATAAAAACACAAAAAAATTGTTAATATCACCTTGAATCTCCGCAGAAAAGTCTGTAATATTGTGAAATTGTTAAGCTCTAGGAGGCAGATACAAGTTTTCCACAATTCTAAATTTCCATTTGGAAATTTGAATATTAATAATTGGTCTAAATATGTTAGTGTCTTTCCCTTGAAGTTACAGGCTAACTTGGATTATTTTTGAGAAAATGTCTGCCAAATTCCTAAGTCTGTATAACCATAGTTTGTCATTTGTTCTTGTAAGTTAGAATGGTGTTCCATTAAAAAAAGGCTATTTTAGCACATAACTAAAAGTAATTACACAACTGTTTTTCCTTAAGATTGCCATTCCTTCACACAGAATGTGAAAAAAACACGTATTGAAGTGTTGAGATTTAATAAAATTATTTTTCACTGCTCATTAGAGATTTTCTTAAGTGAAAGTGGCATTTAAAAACTGTAGTGGGAATATACAGTGGTGTTAGCACAGCTCGATGTCACTGCTTTTGTATTTGCTAAGGTGCGCTAGCATTTTTCCCTCCATTGCTTTTGCACCATTGCTGTCAGTATAGTAATGGAAAAGGGCAAACAGTTATGAAAATAATTTTGACTTCAGAGACTTTGAAAATGTCTCAGGATTTCCTGGGCCCATAGACCGTGATGCTTTTAGAACTCAGGAATGTTGGGATTTATGGAGCTTTCATTACTTTGATTTTTTTTTTTTTGTGGGAGTAGGGTTGGGGAGGGGGAGGCTGGTGCTTCTGGTATTATATTTAGGGAGAATCCTGAGGCTTGGTCTTTTTAGCTTACTAATTTGGTCTTCAATTATTTTGTTACTTTTGTTTGGGGTGGGGCATAGAGTTTCTAAGAACTCTGGCTTTTTATAAGAGTTGATTTTATTATTTTTACATTGTCTTCTGTTTATGAAGAGTAAAGGAAATTCGATCTTATTGTACTTGGTATACATTCATCATGCTTTTGGTTTTTCCTCAGATGTTAGATTTTTTTTTGTTGTGGTTAAAGTTTTATATAATGGTCCAGACTATACCATATTGGTCATTTAAGAGTATTTGCCCAACTCAAGTGAATCCCTGTTCTTCTGGCTTTGGTATTTTTACGTAATGGATTTCTCCTTTAGGGTATGTGGGTTGTTTGTCCTCTTACACCTGTTACCTGTCCCTCAGGAGATAATAGTCTCCTATTTTCACAGTTATATTGCCCAAATGTCGTATCTCCATAGCGGTCCCCAACCTTTTTGGCACCAGCGACTGGTGTTCTTATGAAAATCTAATGTCTGATGATCTGAGGTGGAGCTGAGACCATGGTAGTTGCTAGGGAGTGGATGCAAATACAGATGAAGCTTCACTGGCTCATCTGCTGCTCACCTCCTGCTGTGCTGCCTGGTTCCTAACAGGCCATGGACCGGTATCAGTCTGTGGCCCAGGGGTTGGGGACCCCTGTCCTATATAATACAGAGGGCTGTGCTGGAGGCCTTAACCATGGCAGCTATTCTGCTATGGTTTTTTTTACCTGACTGAATGCCCAGGACACACTTCTCCCAATCCTTCTTGCTAAGAAAACGTATCATTTTTTGTGGAGATCCTACTTTATGCTTGTTTTGTGTGTCTGGTTCCTCATATGTGTTGTGTTTTGTTGTCATTTCCCCCCAATATACTTTGTAGTCTCTACAAATCTCTGTCTCATCTGTAGATATATCCCTCCCAGGTTTTTCAGTACTGCTGTAAATTATTTTTGTAATATTTCCATCATATTTTAAAGTGTGGAACAATGACAGATATACAGAAAAGTTGGAAACATGGTACAAGGAACTTTTTGTTCCTGAACCATTTGACAGTAAGTTGCCCACTTGGTGCCCCATTACTCCCAAATACTTTAAAGCTTTGTTTCCTACAAACAAGGACATTCTGCTGTATAATGATATTATAACCATCAAAATTAGGAAGTTAAGAAGAATACATTACTAACATCTAAATCTCACCAGTGGTCCGTGTCTTTTAGAGCAAAATGATCAGAATTATGCTTTATATTTAGTTGTCATGTATCTTAAGTCTTTAATCTGAAACAATTTTTGTCTTTTCTTTCAGAGTCTTGATACTTTTGAAGATTATAAATCTAGTTATTTTGTAGAATACCCCTTAACTTGCATTTCTCTGTTTTTATGATTAGATCTTTGATTAGATTTTATGAGATCTTTGGCAGGGTTACCATGGATAACCCTGATACTGCATTCTTTCTTCTTGCATCTTATTAGGTTGCAGGCAGTTTCTTTCAGTAGTCCCATTACTGATAGTCATTGATTACGTGATTATGGTTTGTAACTACCAAATATCTCCTGTATGAAGGTACTCTTTTCTCATTTGTAATTAATAAATATTTTGGGGGTAGGTACTTTAAAACTATAAATATTTTGTTCCTCATCAAATTTTTAATTTAATTTAATTCATTTATTTACATGTATATATTCATGTTACTTATTCACTGGGTTATATTCCATTATCATTTATTTTGACGAAATTGTTATTTTATTTTTTAAATTATTTTAGGCGAGGCAACCTTTGTTTGACCTCACAGATTGCAAGGACCTTGTCAGCTTACAATCCCTTTTTTTTTTATTATTTTTTATTTTTTATGCCTACCGCACCTGGTTTTCCTAGGTGGTCTCCCATCCAAGTACTAACAGATCTGACCCTTAAGATACATGACTTAAGATACAAAGACTTAATAAGATACATGACAACTAAATATAAAGCATAATTCCAAGATCAGACGGGATTGGGCTTGTTCAGGGTGACATGGCTGTAGACGAAATTGTTCTTTATTTGGCAAGTGGGAACCTCTTCTACCTGGCCTCTTTTCCTTTTTTCTTTTTTGACATAGTTCTTGCTTTGTTGAGCACTTCCTTGTATCTAGCACAATGTGTTGTTTCAGATTTACCTTCAAACTTGTTGCAGCTATTTTAAATGGAAAATGGAACTTAAAGGCCAAGATCTGGGCACTTCTTTGGGATATTTTTATGTGCACACATGTATACATTTACATCTATATTTTTATTAACAAAAAAAAAGAATGATTTCACAATGATACCTCCAGTTCTAATTCAGTGCCACAGGGTTTATTCTAGTGTTTTTCTCTCCCATTTTGTAAATTATCTCTGGCAGTGAGAACTAATTTTGTTTCTCTACTTTTTTTGGTTAGGGAGATGAGGTAAACATTTGTTCAGACATATTTTTGGCCAGCAGTCCCTATAGTCCAGTTAATTTCCAAAGTATTTCTAAAGGGATAAAATTCTAAAATATGATATATTTCACTTACATGAAATAGTTTATTCCTCAGTAATCCCAGGTTACTATGTGAAAGAATCAGTACTTCTATTGTACACTTTTGATAAGTTCCTTATGGAGATAACGTTGGAGCTCGATTTTAGTATGAATGCAATGACTGGTTATTGGGGTTATATTGGGGTTATATTGTTCATATGATTGGGGTTAGATTGTCCATATTGGGGTTATATTGTTCATATGATTCTAAAGTTTGGAGGATGTATCTCTCTTCCTGACAATGGTGCCCTTGGAATTTCAAACCTTAGAGTTATTCTGGAACCATGGATGATGGGGTGGGGAGGAGGTTGTTCTGTTTGTATTAGAGCCACCTCAAAAAACTGTAACCTAAAAATGAATCTCCTTACCAAAGCTGTCACCCAGCCTAGAAAAAGTTGATTTGACTTTCCCATCCGTGGAGATTGTGGAAGTGATTTAGAGGCATACTGGGATATCTTTTTCTAACTAAAATGGATTTATTTTGTCTTCTGGAGAATAGATTTACTCTCAGCCTTCTAGGAAAAGATAAGGATTCTGGCAGCAGCAAATAGACTCGTTGGATGCCCTGTTAACCTCTGGGGACTTCAGAAGATTTAATTAATTGTCCTGGTGCTAACCGTAGTTTGCTTGGTTATAGATACCTGATATCCACATGGTGTCCTGTCTGCTCTCTTCTTTTGAAAACCATTCCCAAGCCAGAAACTCTGGGAGTCATCTTCTTTATCTTCCTGACCTTAGTTATTGAAATCAATACTATTTCTATTAATTCTATCTTTTAGTATCTATAGAGTGAGATACTTTAGAGTAGCCTAGGAAGGCTGGATATTTGTACAAGCAGGGAGAGGCTTTTGACAGGCAAAGGGCTAATAAAACTAATTTTTTTTCTGGTCATAAAAATTGAAATACGTAAATGCGTAATACAGAAGCTGAAAATTCTCCATTATTCCATTTCTCAGAGATACTCTTATTAGTGTATTGTGCATTTTTCTGAACACTTCTATATATTACAACACAGTGTGCATGTATGTACATGTATAATGTCTTTAAATAAAAATGGGAGATGTAGTTCATTAACATATAAGGGGATGATATAGTAGGTATGTATATGTGTTAATTAGTATTAGCATTGTTTCTAGGTTATACATGACAGTGCTGTATTGTTTTGCACATAAATTTTTTCACTTTTATATGACCTTTTTTTTAGTGGATGAATACTCAGAGTACATTTGCTGTGTGTTTAGTTAAAATTGACAGGTGGAATCAAATTTCCTCCGAAGAGTTTTTATCAATTTGTACTTAAACCAGTAGTATATGAGTTACCTCTCCGTGTACATTCTTGAACAAATTGGATATAAGCTATCTTAAAATACTTGTGCAACTCTGAGACAGGCAATATAGTATAATATGTAAGAACATATTCTTTGGAGTCAGATTGCCTGGGTTTAAACCTATTAGTACTTACTAATAATGACATTGGCAAGTTAAATGTAAAAATTTTTTTAGGACTATTACATATTTGTATGCCTTTTGTGTTCCACATGGATTCAGTTATTTTCTTGCTTATACACTTTGGTTATGTTGTTTTCCATATAAAAGGTTTAAATTTTAATATAGTCAAATTTGTCAGTCTTCATGCATTTTGGGATTTAATGATATTCTTAGAAAGGATTTGTGCCAAGATTATAAAAATAATAACCTAAGTTTTCTTAAGGGATGAAATATCTTGATTTATTCTATTCAGACTTCTAACCAGATGTAACACCATTTGTTGACTAAACTATCTTTTTACCTTTAAAATTATTTCTTTATCAGTAATTTCTAAATACACGTAATCGATTTATGTCGATTTTTATTGTTTTTTTTTGTTATGACGATACTATGCTATCTTGATTCCCCCTCTCGTTTTAGTATGCTTAATATTTAGTGGTTTATTACTCTGCTTTTCAAAGAATTTTCCAGGTGGACTTGTGACTCATTAAGTTCTAAATATAATTCTTGTTGGTATGTTGATGAGAGTGCTTTGAATTTATAGGTCAACTTAGTAATTGATACCTTTATAATAGCATATCTTTTTCTAGGAAGGTAAGTTTTCCATTTATTTAATAGTTTGTGCCCTTCAGTGGAGTTTATGATTTTCTTACTGTCATATCCAGGTTTCTTATTACTATGCATATTTCTTGTTATTAAGTAATGTATATTTTTTGTTTTATTTCCAAAAACTCGAGGGAAGGTGAGAGCTGCTACTGTTACGTATGAATGGGGCTGTTTTGTTAATTATATTCTTATCTGGATATATAAATAGAGGGAGGGGATTGATTTTTCATATTTATTACCTACTACATTCTACTGAAGACTTAAAAAAATTGCTAATAGATTTTTAGATGATATGCTTGTATCTTCCAGGTATATAAGTATGGCTATACTAGTAATAATAGTATCTTTTATTTAATTAAATCATAAATATATTAAATATATGCCCTGATATTTTTTAATTTAATGTATATACTAACAAGTACTTAATAACCCATTTTTTTAACTATAAAATTCTTCAGTTTTATTTCATTGCTTGAAGATCATCCTCCAACATTAGGATAGCAGTCTGATTAATGTAATTAATAGGGAGTTTTTATTGCGACCAGGGGCTTCCATTTAATCATACTGGACTTGCTTTCTTTGGCATTGTTTGGCTGTGGGAATGGAAAGGAGAAAAAGAAAATTTGTTTAACTGAGTATCTTTGTTAGAGAAGTAAAAATCCTTGGGTGGATATAAGTAGAAGTTGGTCCCCTCTAGTATTGTTCTGCCCCTTGGAAAGGTGTATTTAGTGATATGAGAATGCTTTCTTGAACCTTGTTGTTCCTTAACTGCTTTTTGATTTCTCTCTGGAAAAAAAAAAATACTAAATAAACATTTTCCTTGAACTGTTTAGTATTTATTGCAATACACTGTAATAATTATGTGTATCGTTAAATCACAGTTATTTTCATCCTTTATTCGATTATAATAGTAAACTCTTTACTTAGGTAGTTTATACAAATAAATGTTTCCCAAGAGATCTTTGCCACAGCTTACATCCTAGGGTTTATTTTTGTCAATTTACATGTTTTACTGACCTTGATTTTATCCTTCCTTGTAATATATTTAATCGATAATTTGATGTAATTGAAAGATATATTCTCCAGAATGCTGATATTTTTCCCAGATTCTATAGATTTTTAGCACTGCAAGTGACTTATTTAAAAATAATCTAGTGTATGTAATCACTCTTCCTTTTCTTTTTTTTTATCAGAAGAGGAAATTATTGGCCCAGACAGGGAAGTGAAATACTAGAGGTCATTTAGTTTGTTAGTGACGTGAGAGTAGAAAAAGAAATCCAGGTTTCCTGACTATTGGTTTCTCTTATAAACGTCATTTTCCGAGGTATTTTCTGAAATATACGGTTTCTTTAGAATAGCACGATTTTTTATGTGCCAGATGTTTATTTTATTTTGTGCCTCCTTTCAATTCTCATCTCCTCCCTCCCCCTGCCCCAAGCCTCCAGCTTTATTGAGACATAATTGACATATAACATTGTGTAAGGTTAAGGTGTACAGTGTATTGGTTTGATACACATATTTTGCAGTGTGATTACCACTGTTGGGTTACCTAACACCTCCAACATATCACATAGTTACCTTTTTTTGTGTGTGTGTGATGAGAACATTTAATTTCAAGCATATAACATAGTGTTGGTAACTAATCAATTACAATGCTGTGCATCAGATCCTCTGAACTACAATTTTTTTCTTCGGAACTTTACTTATAACTGGAAGCTAGAATAGCACTATTCCAAATATCTTTAATAAGAGTGATAGAAAAAAAGTTCTGGATTAACATAAACGAGGAAACCTTGGGTTAATATCCCTTTTTTCCCCCTGTTTTGGCAGATGCCAGTTTGTCATAGATGATTATTCTTAATTTTAGAAGTAACTGGAATACAGCCCAGTTTATTAAAAATGTTAACATCAGTGTTTGAACCAATAAGTTCCATGGTAAGATTTCTCTTAAAGCAGTATGTAATTTGTAATTTCAGATGTTTAAGAATAGACTTTACTTTTTGAATAGGTTCAGGTTTCTGGGAAAACAGAAGAAAGTGTAGAGTTCCCATTTTCTCCACTCCCCCATACCTTCTCCCTACTGTTAACTGTGGTACATTTGTTAATAATTGGTAAATCAATATTGACACATTATTAACTCACATTGCATTACATTAGGGTTTACTCTTTGTGAGGTTCATTTTTTGGGTTTTGACAAATGTATCCACCATTGTTGCTAATAATAACAACAACGTACTCAGTGGTGGTAGTTTATGCATAATTTAATTAATGACAACAGTGTTACAGGGGACGAGAGGGAGGAATTGGGAATACTATGTAATAAGGTACTTGTATTGAGAAGATCGAAATTTTACTGGCACGTATACAGGAATAATGTAATATAGATGTTGAAATTACCTATATTGAATGTTTAGAAACTGACTTTTAAAGAAATGATAAACTTTTTGTAATTCATGTCCAGTTTCTGGAATATTAAAATTTAAATCAGAAATAGGCAAACGAAAGTGGAACCATTCTCATCACTAAATTTTTTAGTTACTGTTCTACAGCTCCTACTGGGCCTCTTTCTACTGAGTATATCTTTGGAAGATATACTCAGCCATCAAGCCCAATTCAAGTACTGTTGTTTCTGTTGAAGCTTCCCCAGATATTTAAGAAGTTTTTCCTTTTTTGGATTTATAACTTAAAAATTTTTTTGACTTGCGGTAAAATACACATAACGTAAAATTTACTTTCTTAACCATTTGTAAGTATACATTTCAGTGGTATTAAGTACACATTGTTGTGCATCAGTCAGCACAATCCATCTTTAGAATTCATCTAGCACACTTGGAATTTTTTATACATTAAACAATAGCTCCCCATTTCTTCCCTCTTCCTCCCACCTTCTTGCAACCACTATTCTGCTTTCTAGCTCTATGATTTTGACTACGTTAAGTGCCTCATATAAATGAAATCATATGATATTTGTCTTTGTGTCTGGTTTATTTCACTTAGCATAATGTCCTCAAAGTTCATGCATGTAGTGTCTGTCAAAATTTCCTTTTTAAGGCTAAAAATTCCATTGTATATACCATGTTTTGCTTAACTGTCATATTTTAGCTATTGTGAATAATAGTGCCATAAACATGGATGTGCAAATATTTCTTTGAGACCTTGCTTCCAATTGTTTAGGGTATGTACCCAGAAATGGAATTGCTGGATCACGTGATAATTTTTTAATTTTTTGAGGATCTGCAATATTGTTTTCCACCGTAGCTATACTATTTTACATTCCCACCAGTAGTGCACAGGGGGTCTAAATTCAACACATCCTTGTCAACACTTTTCTTTTTTTCATTTTGTTTTGTATAGTAGCCATCCTAATGATTGTGAGGTGGTATCTCAATTTTGATTTGCATTACCCTAATGACCAGTGATAGTGAACATCTTTTTCATGTGCTTATTGGTATATCTTCTTTGGAAAAATGTCTATTCAAACCCTTTGCCTGTATTTGAATCAGGTCATTTTGTTGTTGAGCTTTAGGAATTCTCTATATTTTGGATATTTATCCATTATCAGATACATGATTTGCAAATATTTTTCCCATTTGTGGTTTCTTATTTACTCTGTTGATAGTGGCTTGATGTAAAAATATTTTTAAAATTTTCTTGAAATCCAGTTTGTGTAATTTTCCTTTTTATTGCCTTACTTTTGGTGTCATAGCCAAGAACTCATTGTCAAATCCAATACCATAAAGCTTTTTGCCCTATGTTTTATTCTAAGAGTGTTAGTTTGGATTCATAACTTTTAAAAAGTTGTTAGCTATTTAATTTAAAACCTCACTATATAAACTTTTGTATTGTTTCTGGTTGTTCTTGGTTAGCCTAACTTTAAAAGATTTTCCTTTTTAAATAAAGTAAAAATGCTGCCAGTCTTCTCTTCTCCCCCAATTTATGTTTCCTTTCAGGCTTCTCTTTGGAATTAAGCCGTTTATTTTCTGATTATTGTTGATTTACACGCAGTTGTAAGAAATACTACAGTGAGCTCTTGTGTACTTTTTATCCATTTTCCCCTTGAGACAACATCTTGCAGAATTATAGTACACTATCACAACCAGGATAATAGAATTTGATAGTCAAGATACAGAATAATAGTTCCATCATCACAAGAATTCCTATTCCCCTTTTATTACTGTTATACCCATCTCCCTCCCATACTTCTCCACTCCCTCATTTTTGTCTTTTTAAAATGGTATAAATGGAACATATAGTATGTAACTTTTAGGATTGGCTTTTGCACTTAGCTTAATTTCCTGGAGATTCATTAAAGTTGTTGCTTATAGTAATGGTTGATTCATTATTATTACTGAGTGGTATTCTACGGTATGGTTGTAACCATTTCATCTTGAAGGATATCTAAGTTGTTTCCAGTTTTTGGCTATTATGAGTGAAGCTACTATGAACATTCATGTATAGATTTTTGCGTGAAGACAAGTCCTTATTTTTCTGGGATAAATGTCTAAGAGTATAATTGCTGTGTTGTAGAATTTAGTTTTATAAGCAACTATCAGAGTATTTTCCAGAGTGGCCCTCCATTTGTGTTCTCATAAACAGTGATGAGAGGTCTAGTTTTTCCACATCCTTGCCAGCATTTAGTATTGTTATTATTTCTTTTTTTTAATTTTTTTTTATTTTTAGCATTCTTATGGGTATGTAGAGGTATCTTATATTTTTACTTTGCATTTCCCTAATGGCTGATGCTAAACATCTTTTATCTGCTTATTTACCATCTGTATAGTCTCATCACTGCAATGTCTGGTCATGTCTTTTGTCTATTTTCCAATTGAACTTTTTTTTTTTTTTTTTTACACTGTTGAGTTTTGAGAGTTCTTTACATATTTTTGATACTGATCCTTCCTTGGATATGTGATTTGCAAATATTTTCTCCCATTCTATAGCTTGTCTTTTCATTTCTTTTAACAGGATCTTTTACAGAGCAAGGGTTTTTAATTTTGTGGATACCAGTGTCAGTCTTACGGATTGTACTTTTGTTAAATCTAAGACTCTGCCTATCTGTATCCTGAAATTTTTCTCCTATGTATTTTTCTGAAAGTTTTATCATTTTACATTTAAATCTGTGATCTGTTCTGAGTTAATTTTTGTATAAGGTGCGAGATTTAAGTCAGTTCTTTCTTGGCCTATAGATGTCCAGTTGCTTTAGCACTATTTCTTGAAAAGGTTCCATTCTTCCTCTGTTGAATTGCTTTGCATCTTTGTTGAAAATCAGTTGGAAATATTTGTATGTATAGGCATTTTTTAAAACGAGGAAAGGTACAAAATAGAAAATAAAAATACGCAGTTCTACCTCTCTGAAATAATCTCTTAATATTTTGTTGTATTTCTTTCTAGTCGTCCTAACCTTGAGTGTATATGCATAAAGTTATATATTTTTTTGTTAAAAAATTATTTCTAGTTCTTTTATTATGAGCAATTTTCATTTATGCATAAAAAGACACCATTTTAATAATTATATAATTTTCTTTGATGTAGCTCTGCTGTAATTATTGATGGGATTTTATAGCGTTTCCATTTGGCTTTTTCATAGCATAGTAGTCAACACATAATTAATAGATTCTCAGTTTTTACTTGTTGAATTAGTTTAGATGTACTCATCATACTGAAGTAACATTTACCTTAAAAGGACAAAATTCTTCTTTACTCTTTATCTACTTTTTTACCTATTAAAAAAGATTGCAGTATATGATTTTGCCAAAGATTGCAGTATATGATTTTGTTGGGCACCTTTTTCAGAGTTGAGTATTTCTTTGAATTGTATACAAGGTGAAGAGATTTTAGTGTATTAGTTTACAAGAGCACAGTTTCTTACTACACAATAGTGTTTCACCTATCTATTCAGCTTCCTTTGTAGGAGCAAGGATTTGAGGCAATTTCTGGATGATAAATTGAATCTAGATTCTTAGACATTATATATAACAACAGCATTTAAGCACCTGCCTTGTGCTAAGTACTGTTCTAGGCTCAGGGAAGAAGACAGAGAACAAATATATAAGTCCTTCTACTTGATTCTGTTTCTAGTCTGTAAGTAGCACTACCTTTATTCCAGTAAATAAAGAAACTCAAGTACAAAGGCATTCTTTGTCAGAATCCATTGTGCCGTTCAGCCTCTTATGCAGTTTGCTTGCTGCGAAACTTTCTAGCATTTGGGGCAAGGGGCGGAGCGGGGGCGAAAAGAGCAGCATTAAAAAAATAGATTCCCTGTATGTTCAATTGGACTTATTTTGACTATTATTTTTGATATTCTTAAAAATAAGTTTCAAGGTGACTTTTAATAGGATGTGAAGCCATTCTGTGGCTTGCCTTATTCTCTTGTCATTGCCTTTTGCAGAGCAGAAGTTTGTAATTTTAATGCAGTCCAGCATATTTTTTCTTTCATGGATTGTGCTTTTGGTGTGGTATATCTAAAAAGTCTTCACCATACTTAAGGTCATCTTGCTTTTCTCCAACATTATTTTCTAGGAGTTTTATACTTTTGTGTTGTACATTTAAGCCTATGATTCATTTTGAGTTAATTTTTGAGACAGGTATAAGGTTTGTGTCTAGATTCTTCTTCTTCTTCTTCTTCTTCTTCTTCTTTTTTTTTTTTTTTGCATGTGGATGTCCAGTTGTTCTGGTACCATTTGTTGATAAGACTGTTTCTGCTTCATTGTGTTGCCTTTAGGGTTATATTTTTTAAATTGCATGTAAGTATTTTATGAATTAGAAGTCACCCTTTCTCAGAAAAAGGAGGGGTCATTGTGAATTGGGAAGTAATTCTAAAGGTGTCTGCTATGTCACTTTTCCCCTATCCATTTTGGTATAGATAGAACATCTGTACTGAAATTTTAGAATGGTTCCCACACATAGGCCATTGGGGTTTTGTTGCAAAGTCTCCCAAATTCATATACATATAAGTGTTTTATCAACAGGAATGTTGAAAGTGTTATCATGTTGGTCCTTGACATTTTTGAACCAAAAGTGTCCTTACACTCACTGAGAATCATTGATGTTATGGAACGCTATTATACTTTGAGTCTTCAGACTTATCTCTTATTTGTCCTGTGACCTTCGTTCACATTTCACATTTAAATGTACATAAAATATATGTAATAGAGGAATATCAGTTCAGTGTATGTGAATGAATGTGACACAAAGCACCAGCAGTTCTTAGCTACTCTAACATTTCCCCACTTCCTTTTCCTAAATAGAATTTTAAAGAAATTTGTTACTAAACGAAAGTACTTTCAGAAGTAATATTTGAAAAATCAAGGCTAATTCCACACATGTGAATTACATAAGCCCCAGAGGTTTTAATAGATAGGGTGTGTCTACAGAGATTCACAGTGGTTAAGATATGGGACTGTGGAGCCAATAGGGCTGAGCTCAGGAGCTTGGCCACCCTCCTAATACAGGTTTTCCCCATTGAAAGTAGAGTCTGAAAGTGGAGTGTTCTATGAAAACTTTTATAAACTGAAATGGCATAAATGGAGAAGCAGTTACCACTGACTTATATGGAAAATTTTTTTGATCATTCCCAGACTGCAAAAAACCCTAACAATTCATGCCAAATAACACATACAACCTTTATTTCATTCACCATGATTGAAGTGCTTAGTTATGTCCAGTTTTACTCTAATAGTAAAACCCTTTTGAGCTCTCTTAGCCTTTTCTGATACCTTAGGACACATCTTGCTAACAGATGCACAAACTAAATTTAAATAAAGCAGAGATGCACACAGACACAGTTCAAAGCTATAACAGCTTGATGCTTGAGATGCTGAGTGTAGTTCCTGGGGAAGGAGCTTGGTGGTGTGCCATTCATTGCTTGGGGTGTGCACTACTGCCTCTGTTATGGCTCAGTGCAAAACAAATGCTGAACACTGTATTCGCTTTTCACCTTTTTTTGTAAAAGCAAAAATCCTCTTTGGATTTCTTTTGGTTAGAGAAAACAAGTACTAACTTAAGTCTTTCATAGAAGTATAGAAGTAAAGTGGTGTAAAGTAAACTGGATAGCTGGGGGAAAAAACTGTGTAAACTTAATGAGCAGCACACCTCCCCCATCTGTGAGATGGGGATAAAACTAGAGCCTACTTTACAGGGTTATTCTGAGTGGTAAATGAGATGATGCATGTAAGCATTTAGTAGAGTACTCAGCACAGAGTAGCAATGAATAAATGTCCATTTTTGTTTATACTTTGTCATCAAGTAGTGAGCCTTAATCACTAAACCTTAATTTAAATTCTGACTTTAAGACACAGACACTCATAACTTTACGAATGTCAACAGTTAGGAGTTCCTAATTCCACTTGGTTAAGTGAAATAGTTTATAAAAGTGTGCACAACATAGAATAATGTTTTAAGATGGACATTCTCTTTTATAGTGATTTCTTTCTAACACTTTGGATTTCTTCAAAGCTCAAACTTTGTTCTCCTACATAATAATAACAAAGATGTTCAGACATCTTACCAGAATGTTTATTCCATGCTTTCTAGCAAATTTTTAACCAGGTGCCATTTTAACTGTTGCCCTTCAGTCTGACTTTTAAAAATGAATTTCCCTACTACATTTCTAAGTCCTTTAAGATCAGAGAACCACATATTATACTTTATGTTCTCACAATACTCTAGTAGTAAAACAGTCAATAAATAGATGACTAAGTGATGTTTAAAAAAAAGAAAAGGTATGTTTGATTAGTAGAAGAAAATTAAATTTTTGTATTTCTTCTAGCCTTCTCTACATATATGATACTATTTTACTTAAAAACTAAATGAGTCTTCAGCCCTAAGGGATGTTTGGGATGGCTTAATAGAATTACAGATATTATACTTGTTATTAATCTGAATCCTACTAAAAGTGAAACTTTTAATAGATAAGACTTTGATCATATGGCATTTTTAAGCTTTCCTTATAGTGTTAATAATTAAGCTTTTCATTCTTCTATAACAAAGTGTCAAGAGTGTTCTGGTTTTCTTTGGAAGGTTTACAATGTTTATGATCATACCCAGGCTAAGTTAACTCCAAAGCAAACATATTAGCTTTAGTGAAAAATGAGTATTTCAAACAGGCCTCTCATGTGGTGTTTTGTTTTGTTTTTGGTTTTTGCTGATTTTTACCTTTTTTCCTGTTATTTGCTCGTGGTTCCTTCTCAAACTTAGGAAAAAATATAAAGAAATTCACCTTAAGAAGCTAGAGCCTTGTCTTCAGCAAGTGAGTTCGTGTTTTAATAGAGGTTGTTTGGAGAGGGTCTAAAATAAATAACTAATGTTGGAATTTCAAGAACTATGGCACTCAGGCCTGTCCAGGATTCTTAAATCGGGTCATGCTTTTCAACAGGTTTGGCTCAGTTTCTAGGGAAGTATACACACAACATAAAAAAACATAATAGTGGCGTTAACTGGTATCCTGGTATGTTCCTTTTTTAAAAAAAGCTATTTTTCAGTTGAGCTCTAATTCATATACAATAGAATTCACCTGCTTTAAAGTGTGTGTCAGTAATTTTTACTACATTTAGAAGGCTCTGCAACCATCATCACTATCTAATTCCCCAAAATCCCATATTCATTAGCAGCCACTCCTGTTTACCTCTGTCCCTAGACCCTGGCAACCACTAATCTGCTTTCTATTTCAATGAATTTGTCTGTTATGGACATTTCCTAAAAATGGAATCATAAGTACGTTATGTGGCCTTTTGTGTCTGGCTTCTTTACCGTAGAATAATGTTTCCTCAGTTCATCCATGTCATGTGTCAATAGTTTATCTCTTTTTACAGCTGAATAATATTCCATTGGATATATAACATTTTATTTAGCCAATCATTAATTGATACTAGATTGTTTCTAATTTTTGGCCACCATGGATAATGCTGCTGTGAACAGTAGTTGCAAGTTTTTCTAAAAGCATGTGTTTTTAATTCTCTTGGTTATATACCCAGGAGTAGAATTGATGAGTCCTATGGTAATTATGTTTAACTTTTTTGGATGAACTGCCAAAATGTTTTACAAAAGTGACTGCACCAATTTACATTTTCATCTGCATTGTATGAGGATTCCAGTTTCTCCACACCCTCTCTGATGCTGGTTATTGCATTTTTTTCCCCCTTTTATTATTATTATAGCCATCCCTAGCTGGTGTAAAATTTTTATCTCATTGTGGTTTTGATTCATATTTCCCTAATAAATGATGTGTTGAGCATCTTTTCATGTGCTTATTAGCCATTAGTATATCTTTGGAAAAAATGCCTATTCAAATCTTTTGTCCATTTTAAAGTTACTTTATTTGTCTTTATTATCGAGTTGTAAGAGTTCTATCTTTTTTTTCTTTTTTAGGTGAGGCAACCCTTGGTTGACCTCACAGACTACAAGGACTTTGTCATCTTACAATCCTTTATTTTTATTTTTTTAATTTTTACACCTACAGTACCCGGTCTTCCTAGGTGGTCTCCCAGCTGAGTACTAACCAGGCCCGACCGTGCTTAGCTTCTGAGATCTGACAGGATCGGGCCTGTTCAAGGTAGCATGGCTGTAGACAAGAGTTCTTTATGTATTGTAGATACAAGTCTTTTATGATGTATGATTTACAAATATTTTCTCCTATTCTTTGGGTTGTTTTTTTTACTTGTTTGGTAGGGCTGATATTCTTTTTAATTTCATCTATTTGTGTGATGTACAGTTAATAGGTTTTTTCATGTTTATTCATTTTGGCATTCTTAGAATTTATTCTCCTTAGTCATGTGTAGTATTACTACTGCATTTGAGTTTCTTTTATGTAATTTAGGATTTTTTAAAGTATCCTTGAATATGAATAGTAAATGAATACTTATGTTAACTTTGATAGGGGTTGGTATCAATTATGTTGCATTTGTAACATTAATTGTGAATTTTTTCATATTTCTTATGAGCTCTGAACCTTGGGATTAAATTCCATTCCTTGAAAGTTCACAAGTGCTTGGATACTTAGTGTCTTTTAGAGAAATAATTTATTGACAAACCTTTAAATTTCATCCATGATTTTCTATTTCTTAAGATAGTTTTGTAATTTATATTTTTTATAGAAAGTCATGTGAAATTTAAAACATATCACTATATATTTGAACTTTGTAGTATTTTAAAAATGCTTCTTTGTTTTGCAGTATATGATAAAGGTCTACATTTACTCAAATACAAAAGTGCTTTTTAGCTGCTCTGTTAAATTCCCATTATGATTCCCACTGGTATGTTTTGTATCTTTAGACTTGCTGGGAAATTATCTATTCTTAATGTTTATATTCTGCTACTCCCATCAAAAACAGAACCAGCTCATGGATTCATTCATAAACTTTCTAAATCATTACTTCCTGCTTTTTCCTTTAAATCTCTCCACTAAATGGAGACATAGAATAGGGGGTTGGATATGCAAGTCTGGCATTAGCATTGAGTGGTCCAGTCTTCAGTGCAGCAGGCCATTCTGGTGCCTACATCACATACTCCTGACTCACCTCTGATTTTTAACTCTAGATTCAAGAAACAGTACCATGTGAGCTCACAATCACCTCAGGCTGATCTTCCTAGTGATAGTGGATCCCAGTGATTTCTCTGCTGTGGGAGCAGACCAGAAAGCAAGCATGGGCTGGAAGTGAAGGAAAGTTAGTGCCCACAGAGGCAATTCTTAATCAGTGGGAGACAGGTGCAGATGGATAACAGCAACTCACCTCTTATCCTGTAGGCAGACAATTTTAAGACATCTCCAGTGTGTTTCTCAGAAGGTTTAAGCAGAATGAGCAAGCTCCTGTTGTCCTTAGGGATGACTTTGATGATATACCTTTCCTTATATTGGTTTTCTCTTCATCTCTGTTTTACTCTTCCTGCTCCCTCAGGTCATTTTCTAGACAGACGATTTGCACTCAAGTCCTTACTTCAGCCTTTGCTTTTGGGAGAACCTAAACTAAGACAAATGTCATTGGAGTACTTAGCATTTAAAGAGTTGGTAATATTTTTAGGACTTGAAACTGGATGACCACCAAGGGAGTCTATATAGATACAGAACCAAGATCTGTGCTGTCACTATAATGTGTTAAGAGGTTGGCATAAATTGAGAGAACTAGGATCTCTTTGGTGTAGTTGACCATATTCTATTTCCCATCAGGGTTCCCCAGATCATCCTAAATGAGTTCAAGGAGGAAAAGAAATTGTTACAAGTCATTAGCAGAAACTAAGGAGATTGTCAGTTACTTTGGCATAGAGAACACTAGGAATACAGAGAAATAAGGAAATTACACAGAGGAAGTTAAACCTGCCACAGGATTGTGTGTTATGGGATTTAGAATCTAGCCAAGACTGTATGAGGAAGCTATTTCTAGGTTTGAAATAATGCCAAGATTTAATTTCCCTACCACTTTAAGCAACATCATTGTGGATATACATTTGTGATACATGTTGCCACACATCTCCTTGCACAACTTTTATTGACCTATTGATGAACAGAACCAAATATATAAAAACAATTGAAATTTACATACAGATCACCAGTATTCCTTTTCTGCATTGTTTCACCTTCCCCATGTTTGGTTATGAGCCATATTGAGCTTTCTTTTCTCATTCTCCCTCTAATTCCTCCCTCTGATTATAGAATGATCTAATGTTAGGCTTTCAGAGTTAAGTAAACCAAGTCTATGTGGGATGTTTGCATTTGTAGTCATTTCTAATTGTGGAATGAAAGATTTTTTTTCTGTAAAAGTAACTAGGCCTTTTTGTTGTTCCATAAATTATATTATTCTTCCTAAACTGAGATGGAAGAGAATTCTGATAATTTTTCTTTGTGAAGTTTCCTTCACAAAAGGGTGAAGTTTCCTTCACACTGTGTATCTTCCATTGTGAAGTTTCCTTCACACTGTGTATCTTCCATATGAAGAGCTTTTCTGTATCTAGAACAGTTCCGTCTACACTAGATATCTCTTGATATTCCTGTTTCTATTTAGAATATAGGAAGATACACACACACACACACACAAAACTTTTGGTCCTCTAGTAAAGATAAGAAAAAAAACTGGAAAGACTAAAAATGCTTAAAAAAATACAGCTAGCAAAAATGAGTGAAATCAAGCAAGTCTTAGTGAACTGAATTCCATCAACTGTAACCGCTCATAGGTGAGCGAAGAATGTGGTAGTTTCCCTTCCTGGGGCACATGCCTGGTAATTGTTTTGGGTGGAGAAGTAGTACTTGCCATAAATGGAAAGACTGAAGAGATCAAGATAAATCATCCAATCCTCGAATGACAGTGTGGGCTTTTGAGAAGGGATGGGAATCTGACAGAGCCCCAAAAGCAAAATAAAATCCTTAATTAAGCCTGATAAATCCATCTACCTTGAATTTTGCCTTGTAGTAGCAGTAGAGGAGGGATTAAAAGGCTTAGAAAAATGTGTAGTCCTGAAAATTATAATGGTTCTTGAATTGTGAGACCTTGCTGGAGTTGACTGTAAAGGTACACTGAACCAAAAAATCTGGAACTCTGCAGCCCAAATTCTTCCTACTTCAAATTTTGATAAGGTCAAAAGGTGGCTGTGATTGGGGATGGGAAATGAGGGGTTGATCACAGGTGAATTGAATGTGATTAAAGCTGCAGCCAGTCCCTGTTCAAATTGACTCTACTAGGAATCTGAATTATTATTCCTAACTGAGAGAAGAGCATAGACTCTGGGAAATAAGGAAAACTTAATACTATACATAATTCTCAACTTACAAACAGCATCTAGAATATTATGAAAAATTATGAAATATACAAAGAAATGGGAAAATATTGTGTAATTAAGAGAAAACAGTTAACAAAAGCAGATTTATAGATAACCCAATTATCAGAATTAGGAGACAATGATTTTAAAGCAATTTACAGGATAATATGTGAGGGATTGGGTATTTTAGGAGAATAATGGAAACTGAAAAAGAGCCAAATGCAGATTCTCGAACTGAAAAATACACTATTTTTAAAAAAACTGTTCAAATGTGCTTAACAGCAAATATATAGTAAGAAATAGAGTGCAGGAAATGGTAAATGAAATGAAAAATATGAAAGTCTCCTTTCTAGTTTTTCAGTTTATATAAATGACAGTCGATAGTGTAAAGCAAAAAAATATGGGTTTTATAACATGTAGAAGTAACATATGACAGTAGCATGACATATGGGAGAGAGTAAATGTAAGTATAAATTATACTCTTTTACATTTCTTAGATCATGCATAAAGTGGTATAATAGTTGAGGCAGACCGTGATGAATTAAGAATGTATACTGAATATTTCTAGAGCAGATCCCCAAAAAGTATAACTAAAAGGCCATAAAATGAGATAATATGAAAAAGAAAGCAACTTTGTTTGAAGGCAGGAAAAAAGAAGGAACAAAAAAATAGAAAATAAATAGTAATGTAATGGATTTAAATTAAGCCACACCAATAATTATTTTAAATATAAATGGACTAAGTGCAACATCAAAACATAGAAATTGTCAGATTGGATGAAATAGCAACACCCAACTATGTTTCATACAAATAGGCACTTTAAATATAAAAAGAAATTTTGTTAAAAGTAATAGATGGACAAAGAAATACCATATTAACACTTAAAAGAAAGCTCCTACGCTGTGGTGATATCAGGCAAGACAAAGACTATTAGAAGAGAAAAAGAACATCTTATGATAAAAGGATCCATTCTTCAAGGAGATACAAGAACCCTAAGTGTGTATTCACTTTATAACAGAACTTCAAAATACATGAAATAAAAATTGACAGAAATAAAAGGAGAAATAGACATATTTACACCTATGGTTAGATATCTCAATACTTTTCAGTAATTAGTAGGAAAAGAATGCCTTAAATTGGTAAGCATATAGATTTGAACGTCACTATCAACGAGTTTAACCTAATTGATATTTATAGAACACTATACCCAAGAGATGCAGAATGCAACATTCATGTGTACATCGAAGACTCACCAAGATAGATGTTATGTGAGGCTGTTGAAAAACTTCAACATATTGCAAAGGTTTGAAATCATAGTATGTTCTCAGGCTATAGTGGAATTAAATTAGAAATTAGTAACAAAATGAGGTTTAGGAGATCCCCAGATGTTTTGAAATTAAGATAGTTCTGAATGACTCATGGGCAAAAGAATAAATCAAATGGGAAATTAGAAAATCTTTTCAAGGAATTCAACAAAAAGCAACATCAAAATTTACGAAGTGCAGCTTAAATCTTAAGAAAGTATTAGAATCAATTAAGCTTTACCCTGTGAGTCAGAAAAAGAGACAGTTAAATTCAAATAAATAAAAGGCAGAAAACAGAGAAAACTGAAGTCAATGAAATGGAAAACATAAGGAAATGAACAAGTATAAGGCTTCCTCTTTGAAAAAAATCAGTACAGTTGATTAACTTAGGAAGATTGATGACTTAAAACAATAGCAATTTATATTTCTTTTGAAGTTGTGAATCAGCATGTGGTCTTTCATCCCAGGCTTCTTTGCTATCATGTTCTCAGGGTAGCATTCAAAGAAGGTAGAGTTGGAAATTGTAAATCTTCTTGAACCATAGGCACTGTTAACTTGCTCAGCAAACTTTTGACACTTGAGTTATATAAGCAAGTCACAAGTCCAGCCCAAATTCAAGGAATAGGGAATTAGACTTGATATGTTGATCTTAGGTGGTATAAAACATTATGGCCATGTTTCTTAATTTATGGTGGTTAAATCAAAAATAGTAAAGTGTCTGAAATTTTAGCCTACTTATAAGCTAGCTAGCTTGTTAACTTGCCAGAAAACAAGGCTGCCAAATCAGAAACAGAATTTATTACTACAAAAGCAGCACCCAAGGCAATATCTCGTGTCAATTACCTGAGCCTAAATCTTCACAGGGTGATACAATGAAGGTCAGATGATACCTGCTCAAGCAGTGGTGTGCATTACAGGAGAAGAAACCTAAATTAGGAAACTCTGATTTTACAGAGGACTAATCGTGACCTGTCTGTCTTCTCCTCTGGAGACAGACACCTTATTTTCACCCTGGAATTTAAGCAAATCTTCTCTGGAGAGAGGATGTTGGACTGTCTCAGTGTGGCTAAGCATTATCTTGGAATGTCTCCTTATACAATCATCTTAAATTGGCTATAAATGACATTGCTCAGAGGACCAAGACCAAGCAGAAATGTGAGATGTTCATGGAGAATCATTTTCCAATACAGTGTATCCTCTTGCACAATAATTTGCTTTCCTCCCATATACAAAATTTGATCACTCTCTTCTCCAAAAAGAGCCTACATTCTCATAACACTTGTACACAAACATTTTAGCGCTTTTGTATCTTATTCAAGTCATGTTTCCTTGGTCAGAGTGTTGACTGGAAAGTAGCACATGGGGACTCTGGGGTGATGGAAAGAGTTTGTATCTTGATTAATGTTGGTTATATAGATGTATGTATTTGCCTAAGGATCTGTCCATTTTGTTATGTCATTTATATGTAAAAATATAAAAATGGAAATTTCTGCAAATGTAGGAACTCTTCAGTAACTTCCGTATGTATGTCTACTACTTTATTCCATAGTAAGATTTTTTTAAACATGTTTAGGCTAACCATGGTTTAATATGAAATTTTGATTAACAGTGCCGATATTAAAGAAACTAGGCTTTCTATTGGATTAGAATTAAGCTAGGAGTTAGACATTGATATTGATTTTTATAGCTATAAGTGTGAAACAGCTATTTCATCAGTCTCCTTTCCTCATTTCTTGCCATATGTTGTAGCACCTTTTATACAATAGTTATTGATTTGTCCTTCAGTATCAAATGCTCTTACTACAGCATTTATTTTTTCATTACATAAGTTTCTTATCTTCATGTTCTTATTCTTTTTCATATCACTGTTTTCATTGTTTACTCTTCATGTACTTACTAGTAATAGGTTAATAATGTCCATAAAATGCCTCAGAACTAAACACAGGTACACCAGATATAGATTAGCAAACACCGTGATAGCCATGATCAAACAAAAATGATCTTATATAACCACTAAATACCATCTAATAGCTGTGGACATGCCCGAGGACCTTTGTCCATTTCCACTTCTGAACTCATTTAGAAAGATTGCTCCAACATAAGATTTCTCTTAAACCTAGCTGGGTATAACTTGTGATCTCTTTAGATCAGTAGGGAAATATACTGTATTTAAAAAAAAAAAAAAAAAGCCTTTATAGTGATTTCACTTTTCAGTTGTTATAGTAATTCTCAAACTGAGAGTTTGTCACAATAATAGTAGAGGATGGGAAGGGAGAAAAAATAATGATTTAAGAATAGACGAAATAAGATTGACCATATATTGACTATTGTTGACTGTTGGAAAAAAGAATCACATCAGCATTTTGTTTTAGATGAAGAATCTTGTGTTTTATATCTAATCTCCAAAAGCAGAATCTCTAGAAGGTGTGGTAATCTATACTTTTGAAAAATACCCTAAGTGAATTTTATTTAGCTAGTTATACCATTGCACCCAGAGTTTCTTTTGTTTTCATCCTCATAAGCAGCTTCTTTATTGGTGAGAGATTTTGCTAGGAAAGCTTATGAATTGTTGCCTAAATCTCTTTATAAAAATTTATCAATGCACTCTTCTCTTTCTCTAACTAGATTATTTCCATCTGCCTACAAATCCACTGTTGTGACTCTTGATTTACGTTCTACCCTCACTACTGCTCTATTTTTCTAATATCTTTTGTAGTCAAACTACCTGAGTTGTCTATATTTGTTATGCCAAGTTATACTCTTGAATCCCCTCCACAATAAGAGATCTTGTCAAAATAATGATTGACCTTTGCATTACTTACACAGTGGCAATTCTAAGTTCTTATTAATATAGATGATAATTTCTTCCTCCTTGAAACATTTTTTTCTTTTTACTTTTAGGATATCACAGTTTTTTTGTGTGCTTTCTCTGGACTCTGCTTCTCTTCAGTGTCTTTTGCTGGTTTTGTGTCTTCTTTCTGACTTATTTTTATAATACCTCAGGGTTCATCATTGGACCTGTTCTCTTTTCTGTCTGTAGTCATGCCCTTGGTCCTTTCATCTAATTTCATTGCTTTAAATATCATCTCTAAGCAGATGACTTCCAATTTTATATCCTCAGCTTGGATTTCTTTCTCACATCTCTGAATACGCATATCCGACTATCTATTCAGAATCCCACTAGGACATTCTCAGGTATTTCAAACTAAAGTTTCTAAACACAATCCTCTCATCTCTCTTATCTCCAACCTGCTCTTTCCATAGTCTTATTTCATCTCAGTTTATTGGCAGTTTCATTCTACCAGACTATCAGCATATGTGGGAGTATATTGAAGGACAGATTTAGTGGCCATCTTTGCTTGCTACACACAAAAGATACTGTTTGTGGAGTATATTATATGTAGAATTTGTGGAGAAGATTAAACAACTTAGTAATCCTAAACCATTTAGCACAGAGAAAATAGCCTGATGTGTGACTCTATAAAACTCTGAAACACATTTATTAATATCACTGAACTTTTAAGAAAAAGATTATTTATGATGTATATATTTTTAATTAATGCTATTGTTTTGGGTTTTAGGTTATCTTACTTTGGAATTTATTGGCTACAGGTATAGAAACCTAGCAATGGTTTAAGCAAATAGAAGAAGCAGGCATTAGTGAGCCTTGGTTCCACTAATTCTAACAGCAAGGGGCTATTAGACATCCACAGCTTGTTTTGTGGTTCTACTCTGTCAACCTTATTGATTGGTTTTTAATCCTCATGCTTGATGACTTATGGTCATAGGATGGTTGTTGCAGTAGACATAGGTTCACATCTGGCTTTGGATAAGGAAAGTGGATTTTTTTTCCCCAGAAGCAACCCTCATTCCATCCCGAAAGCAGACTTCTGAGTGTATGTCATTGATATTAATGGCGTCATCTGCCTGTCCCCTGTCCACCCTTCTTGGAAAGCTCAAAAGTAGGTATTTAGCTGGGTCTGTTACCACTATGAGAGAATAATTCTGGAAAGAGGGAATAGAATCTGATAAGCATTCAAAGTTTCTGCCACATAGAACCGTCAAAAACTACTAAATTTAAATATAATTTATGATTAGAGTTTATTTGCTTGGAAAAACCTTGATTATTTCTCAGTAAGATCAAATAATGGTTTTTTAATGGTAGATAGAGGAGTCTTTGTTATTTGATATAGAGGAGGGCTCTCAGTAGTTTACAAATGTGTTAAGAATAATCCAGTGACTGGTTAACAGAAGCCGCCCATTTGTTTAGAAGTTAGCAAATTTATGTACGTTAGTTTACACTGGTGAATTTTTGAGAATTTTAACTTACGTTTCGAGGTAAATAAGAAATTGGATATTCCTTAAAATCATAAGGATCATTTTTTATTGTTAATTTTGTTTCTTTTTTTCTTTTGGTTTCCATAGAATGTTGGCTCAATTAAGAAACAGCAGGGAGATAAATTCAGCCCAGTGGTAAGTGCTTTTAATTTCTTTTGTTAGAAGGTATTTTGGCTTATTATTATACCTCCATTCTTGGCCAGCTCCTCTTCCTTTATTTGATTAGAACATTTCTGCATCTACCCATGTTGTCTGACCTGATAAAGTGGCTCTTACTTATCACAGCCTTAATTAGCAGTTTCCATGTTTATCACTTCTTGTTTAGACCAGGCTAGGCTTATTCCCTTTAGTTTACTTCCTTGTAGCATTGTGTAAGGGAGAATCTGTTTGGGTGTTACTCATTTATTTCTCTTTCATATTGGTACTTTCCTCCTCTGCCCTCAGTAATTAAGGTCCCCCTCCTTTCTTATCAATCAGCAGTTTTTAGTGTGCTAAATTGGGGTCCATCTTTGTTTTGGCTTGAGTCCCACTAAATTTAATCTGAGGCCTATAAAGTGCTCTCTTCACAGCCTCTGTCCATAGGAAGTTTTCATTTGAGATATAAACTCTGCAGCTTCCTAGAGCTAAGCATTTAATTCCTTTCCTGAATTCTTTGTCTCTTCTGAGAAGTTTTATGGTTTCTGACTGTCTGCAACATGATCTATTTATGATTTGCACTACAGAAAAGTCTTAGAGGTTGTTTTACCTTCATTTACAATTATTCTGCCCTGTAAAGTTGCCCTATACCTCAAATGCCCTTCACAGATGATAGCATCTAAAATTAATATACTCTTTTAAATCACATATATTTGATAGTAACATTTCATATCCTTTATTTTAATAATTTATACTCCCTAATCCATTATGATTTTTGGAAAATGGATATTTAGGCCATACCTTATAAGTTTTTAGATTATATGACATAAATATTATATATTAAATAATGTATGCTTATATTATAAATTATATTATATATTATAAATATAAGCATATATTACTTATAATGAAGTAGAATAGTAGTTTGAGATATCTCACCAGTACTGTCCCATAGAACTTTCTGCAGTGATAGCAGTGTTCTGTATCTTCTCTTATCCAGCACAGTAGCCATAGCCCCATTTGGCTATTGAGAATTTAAAATGTGGTTAGTCCATCCTAGAAACTAGATATTATATTTTATTGAGTTTAACTTGAATTTTTAAAGTTAAAATGCCACACGTGTCTAGTGGTTACCATACTGGAGCTTCTTTTTATTGTTCCCAGTGTACCCCTAACTCATTATCAGTGGAAGTCTTAGAACTTCTTACAAATAAATTTTGTCTTTATTTTTAGAATCTTTTTTTTTTTATTATAATCACAAGTATAAGCTAAATTCCCCTTTAGCAATTAAATTCTTATTAGATCAATAAAACTGCATATTTTTATCTGTAAAACACATCTTTATATAAAAATAAATTATTACTAAGCATTCTGGATATATGTTGACAAAGATTTCTGTTATTGTTTTTATTAAAGGATAATTGATATATTAGTTTCAACTGCACAACATAGTGATTTGATATTTGTATATGTTACAAAATGATCGCCACAATAAGTCTAGTTAACATCCACATATATTTCAAAATTCTTGTGATGAGAACTTTCAAGATCTATTCTCTTAGCAACTTTCAAATGTGCAATACAGTTTTATTAACTGTAGTCACCATCCTGTACGTTATATCCCTGCGAGACAAAGATTTTGGATAGAAACATTTAATGTTTGACATCGTAGTGTAGGGGAAGAAAAAATTGTACTCAACCTTACTTGAGTCCCTGACTGTGTCTGAAAATTAAACTAACAAAGACAGATTAACAGGAGAAAAGCCTAGAAATTTATTTAATATAAGTTTCAAGTGACATGTAAGCCTTCATAAGGACATGAAGACTCAAAGAAACTTAAACCTGAGTATTTTCATGCTAGGTTTGGTGAAGAGTGGACAGTCGTGTATAAATATGATAAGTCAAAGAGTATAAGGTAAATGTAGTAAACTGGGGGAATTAAGCAAGGCCCGTGAGGATTCTTCTCTCTTTGTCTTCAAAGATAAGTCTATTCCTTCTGCGTACAGGGAGTGCACCTCATCTGAGGGTTTGTGATCTGTTTCAGGGGAGAAGGGTAGGGCAAGGTCAGCATGACCTTCTTGCTTTTGCTGTTTTCTCAAATTCCTTCAGTTTAAAAGTCAATATATCAAAGAGCCATATTTTGAGGTGGTACGTCCTGAACCCCATAGTAGTTCATTTTTGTAAACTCTAAAGAAATATGTAGTAAAGACCTATTGATATTTGAATCGTTTTGAGCACCTGAGTTCAAACATATCATTATATATTGAGAAGCAGAATAGTGCAGTAAGAGTGCAGAATCAGTTTCTTTATAGAAAAATAGGAATAATAGCACATTCCTTAGAAAAATACAAGGATGAAATGTGAATATGCATATAATTTATCTAAAGAACTTTAGCACAGTGCCTGGCACATGATGATCGAGTGAGAATAGTCAGAACTTTTAAAAGATTGCAAGGGAAATGAATATTTATTGTTGATAAACACTTTAAGAATACCATATAATTTGAATTGGAAGAATTAGAAGCAGTGCCTTGCAGAGCCATATTAGAGCCAGAGGCAAAAAAAAAAAAAAAAAAAAAATTCAGTAATACTGATCCTATTTTTATTTAAAAAGTAGCCATTTTGTTCATAAATGGGTTATTTTTAGTGATTTTGATTTTTTTAATTGCCTTAAAATATTTAATTACTAAGATTTTTTTGGTGCCTCCTTACATTTTGCGCCTGAGGCACTTGCCTCTTTGGCTTCAACCTAGTCTTGGCCCTGCCTAGAAATCTAATACTTTAACAGTCTCTGCTTAGAGCAAGAATTTATCATTTTACAAAGAATTGATAACACTAGGCATTCATATTTATTGAAATAGGCTTTTCTTGGCTAATGTAATTTTAGCCTAGTTGGAATTCATCTAGGTATGTACATTGTGTTCTAATACAATGAGCCTTGAGAATTTTCACTAGTTCAGAATCGAACCTTTCCCCCAGTTAGTTTGAAATAATGAAGTCTGTACATTCCTGATGCATGTTTATTCTCTAGTGTATAACCTATAACAATTATAAAGGTCTTTAGGAAATAAAAAGGTCTTTAGGAAATGAAATAAGCCAGACAGCGTTGAAACAAAATATACTTGGCATAGATTGGAATTTTGACGCAGAAAAGTCATAGGAAAGTTAAGAGTGATTTATTTTGATGGCTGGTTAGGAAGACCTGAAAATATCTCTGCATTCCCCCTTCCTACTCAAAACTGATAAATAGCTTTTAGTCAGAAATTAACAAAATATCTTTGTTGTATTAGGGGTTTTCTTGTTGAGGATGAGCAGACTCATAAAGTATTGTTCTTGTAGAAGCATACAATGGTTACGTAATGGATCATTTTATAAATTACAAAAGTGCTTGAGTTTAATTTGAAATTCAGTATATATAAATTTTTATAATACAGCAATGTTAAATGCATTTCACTGGGAGTAGAGGAGGAGGTGTTTATCTGTGATAAATGCGTTGGAATAATTTGTTTTGAAAAATTGTTACGTATGTTTTACTAAAGTTATTTTTATTTGAATATTGCAGTGTCTAAAAATGACTACAAAAAGAAGTTTGTTTGTGCGGTTGGTACCATGTCGTTGTCTACGAGGGGAAGAGGAGACTGTCACTACTCTTGATTATTCTCATTGCAGTTTGGAACAGGTTCCCAAAGAGATTTTTACTTTTGAAAAAACTTTAGAGGAGCTCTATTTAGATGCTAATCAGATTGAAGAGCTTCCAAAGGTATGTTAATACTGTCTTTCAAGAATTGACTTTGGTTATATTTATTCCTAGAAATATATTCACAATGTCTCCATAATGCTGCCGATACATATGTGTGCATTGTTTCCATTTTTTGGTTTAATTTTATCTTAGGGTATTCAGTGTAATTCAAATATTTTTAAAATATTTAAATATTTGTGTAAATAACAAACTTTTGTATTTAATTCCAGTTTTGTTATAGCCACGAAGGTAGACAATAAAACTGCACAGTTTCTGCAATCAATGGATTTAACTAGACAAAGAACTAAAATTACATTTTCTTTTTTCTAGTTTTTATAAGACATTGATCTACAGTATTGTAATTGAGAATAATTTTTTTTAGTTATCACATCATACCTTGATTGTTAAATAGCTTTTTAGACGTAGTATTCTGTTTGCCCCATTTCAGTTTGTTTGGAAAGGTATTGGAGAAACAACTACAAGGAGAAAGTTGGTTTGCTGCTGTGAAACCATCTCACATTATCAACTTCTTAGCTAAAATTTTTCAGTGGCCACTTTTTTCCCTTAAACCTTAATCTCACTTCATCCTCTACTCAATTTTTTTTTTAATGGAAAAGCTGCAATAGCTTTAATTGTTAAAACTGTTTACCATCCAAACAGCAGTGTTTTTCAAACATGGGTAGATACTCATTGGTGGTTTAAAGATTAATTTACTGTGTGTGACATTTCCACATAACAAGCCGTGATTTGGAATGGCAAATTTAGAAAGTAAAAAAGTAGGACACCCAATTAAATTATAATTTTCAGGTGAAAATAATTTTTCAATATAAATATGTGTTACATAATTTATAGAACATACTTTTACTAAAAACATTGTTATCTGAAATCCAAATTTAATCAAGCATCCTGTGTTTTATCTGGTAACCCTAACTATAATGGAATAGAATATAAAGTGTTGCATGTATCCACAACATGGATGGACCTTGAAATAATCATACTGAGTGAAATAAGCCAGACAGAAAAGGTTGAAAATCACATGATATCACTTATATGTGGGATATAAACCTAAAAGCAACAAATGAACAGGACAAACAAACAGACTCAAGGACATGGACAATGGACTAGTGGTTACCAGAGGGGAGAGCGGGCAAGGGGGAGGGGGAAGAAAAGAAAAAATAATAATAAAATGTTTAAAAAATAAAATAAAATATGAAAAAAATAAAGTTGTATGTATTCATTGTTACATGAAATCTTTGTTTTAAATTTGTGTGTGTAAACATATTGGATGGCAGTGTTTTTAAAAAGGCTTTTCTTCGGTTGCCAATAGTAAAAAATTTTGAAAGCCGATTCCATCCAAGTTTGTCTTACAAAGCAGTAGTCCCTGACCTTTTTGGCGCCAGGGACCTTTTTGGCGCCAGGGACCGATGCTCCTATGAGAATCTAATGCCTGATGATCTGAGGTGGAGCTGAGGCTGTGATGCTAGTGCTGGGGAGTGGCTGCAAATACAGATGAAGCTTTGCTGCTTCCAGTCATCTTTTCCTGTGCTGCCTGGTTCCTAACTACAGACCACAGACTAGTATCAGTCTGTGGCCCCAGGGTTTGGAGACCTCTGTTATAAAATCTGTACATGGCTGTGGATAAAATATTAAAGGTTGTGGATTATATGTTTATGAATTACTTCTCGAGTTGTGATAGGGTGCTTTGTAAATTACTGTTTCCTTATATGTGTTGCTCTAAAGCAAATAAAATTTATCTTCCTTAGCCGGTTCTCCTATAGATCATGGAAGACAAAGCTTAGTCTTTTTCTCTAATCACAACCAGTAGGGTCTCAGTCAGGGATTGTGTTGAAAAGAGAGGCTTGGTATGATAGTGGAAATAACTGAAACACTTACCATACCTAAAAAGTTTCCATTTTTGGAAGATTTTTCTTCTCAAATAGGGCTTATTCAATACTGTCCTGACAGTACTACTTTTTTTTTCTAAAGATTTTACTTTTTTAGAACATTTTTAGAGTCACAGCAAAATCTAGAGGAATTTCCATATACCTACTTTGTCCCCACATATGCATGGCCTTCCCCATTATCAGCATCTCCCACCAAAGTGGTACATCTGTTACAATTGGTGAATCGACATTAAAAAAATCGTAATCACCCAAAGTCCATAGTTTATATTAGGCTTCGCTCTTAATATTGTACATTCTGTGGGTTTGAACAAATGTATGACATGTTTTCATTATTATGGCATCATACAGAAGTATTTTCACGGCCCTAAAAATTCTGTGTGCTGCTTTTTTTTTGGTGGGGGGTGAGTTTGGAACTCAAGTGGCCATATATTTTGGTTAAATATAATTTTAAGTCACCTTTCATTATTGTGATTTTTAGCATGACAGTATATTTGCTCCCTTATTTATTTTGTCCTCCCAAATCAGAATTCCATGTTTTTAGTCATTTTAAATTATTTGTACTTATTTGAATTTAATCGATATAAACTTTCATTTTGGAATAAGAGTGTTTGAAATATAAGCTCCAAAGTTTACCATATTTAACAGCCACATATTATTTTTACTACGTCAACAGAATATACAACCATATTCTTATTTTCACTAAGTACATTTTGCTCGGGGCAGAAGTGTGAGGATGTAAATCATTCTGAGTAGTTCAGTTGTGTTCAATTCATAATAGCGTAAAACAATAAGAGGTCTTTCTTGGTGTTTGTGTGGGTATAACTCATTCAGTTTTAATAACATTAGAATTTTTATTTGTATAAAGGTTAATAAAAGAAATATTTAAGGAAACGTAAGAAATAATCAAAATTCTTTCCTCCCTTGTTTTGATAGCAACTTTTTAATTGTCAGTCTCTACACAAACTGAGTTTGCCAGACAATGATTTAACAACATTACCAGCATCTATTGCAAATCTCATTAATCTCAGGGAACTGGATGTCAGCAAGAATGGTAAGATTTTTTTTCTAACTTTTTTTGCTTTGGAACATGTTATATTGAGATTTCTGTTGTATTTTTAACAAATAAAAATATAAAATTAAAAAATCAGGTCATAATGTATTGTAGTATTAGCTTTCATATATAAAATTTTATATGTAAGTCATCTGTTAGAGCTTAAAGCAAGGTAGAGGGTAAGTGTAAAAAATTGTAAATGATCTTTTAATTAAAATGCTGTGATACATGCATGTTGATATCCAAAAATCCTTAAATTTACATATTTATATATATTCACTGCCTTCTTGTTTGTAATGATAAAAAAGTAGTAACAACTATGTCTATTGTTGATTACACAGTTTGATGTATCCTTAAAGAATGTAATATAATGTAGCCACATCAATATTGATATGAAATATTTACAATGAGTGCTAAAGGTAAAAAAACAATGTAACATTGTAAATGAATTGAACACCAAGTATTTATTGAGACTGCCCTGTACCAAATACTTTATTGGAAGTGAAGATTACAATTAATGATGAGAAGTAAAATGACATGGTCACTATTTTCCTGGGATGTATAGTGTTAGTTTAGTTTGGTATACATTGAAGAAAGTACATGTATTCCAAAATGTTGAGTGCTTACCTTAGAGTGAGAGAGAAGTAGACACTTCAGAATTTTAGAATGAGCATATATTTCTTTTATAGTTATTAAAAAGGGGGAAAAAGTCACAAGGATTAATTTTAAATACTCTACCTAAAGATAGGACTTCAACAAACGGTAAATACTGTCATATTTAAGTAATTTTGTATAATGTTTGGAGAAAATCTATATAAACAAGTCTCGAAAAGTTAGGGCAGTAGCACCAACAAATACGTAGTAATCATATTCCATAGCCTTTGGTTCCAAAGTTACTTTTTGTCTTGATGATGAGTATGCAGCAGTAATTTTTCTACCACACCAATTTTCCTAAATTTCAGGACATATTATGAAAACCAATTTAAGACCAGTTTAAAACCAATTTAAGCACCTTGTTGTGGCCAATCCATATCAAACAATTAAATTGTATATTTTGTAGGAAAATGATCAAATTAACATTTCCATTTTAAGGAATAAATCTTCTTTAAAGATTTGTAATATATTCATATTCACTCTAGGTTCACGTTAAGGTTATGGTGGTTAGTGCCCTACTGAGTTTCAGTTGTCAATAGCTGATAAATTTTAGGTTTAAAGCTAGTATAGTTGACTCATGAACAACTTGGGGGTTGAGTGGGTTAAGGGCAATGACCGCCCTTACACTAATCTGTATAATTTAAGTTGGCCCTCTGCATACGCAGATTCCCAACTGCAGATCAAAAATACATATTTTTAAAAACATTTTGTTAATGAATCATCTAACTTTGGGGTTAAAAATTTTGTTAATATATTTTAAATTTTTTAAAAATTATTTGATTGGATTCATTTATAATAATATTGTTTTTTTCTCCAATTTATTTCAAACATTTTATATTCAAAATAAAAGCCTACCTAAGAATTAACAGAACACCCATGAATTCACCCATTGTTAGCATTTTGCCATATTTGTTTTCTCTTTTTTAAAATATATTAATTTAAATATGTTCAGGAAAGAGATATTTACATGTTTTATAAAATGTTTCTTCACTAAACCTATTAAATTTTAAGTTGCAGAGTGGCTCCATAGTGTAGTGGTCAGCACATCTGCTTTACACGCAGAAGGTCCTGGGTTCATGACCCAGGTGGAGCCACGGACCATACCTCAGGTGTGCTCCATGAGTGGAGGCCCCCCCGCCCGCCCCTGCCCACCCCGTGCACCTGGGGTGCCCTAGGTATGCACCATGAGCTCATGGGAGGATACGCCCTGCCTTCAGAGATCCAGTTCTTAAGGGGAAATTGCAGCATCCCGTAGGTCAAGGGTGGAAGTGGGGGTAGAGAATTAAAGGGGGGGAAAATTTTTAAGTTGCAGGCGTGGACTTCACTTTAAATATTGGAAGTCCTTGTACATAACCACAGCCATCATTATAACGCTCAAGAAATTTGACATCACATTTTCCCTGTTGCCTAAAAATGCCATTTTTAGCTATTTGGTCCCCCTCACTGCCCTCCTTAAATTAAAGATCACATATAGCATTCATTTGTGTTTCTTTAGTCTTTTAAAATCAGCAACAATTTGCCCATCTTTTGTGTTTTTTTTTCTATGACATTGCCATTTTCGAAGCATTCAGGTCAGTTGCTTTTTAATGTGTGTGACTTCTCTTCTTCGTGATTTTTCTCTTTAAGGGCAGTTTGAAATTCGTTTCTATTCCTGGTGCTTCATATAGTGGCAAGTATTGCTTGATAAATTCCAAAGTAAATTAATTTAGTCCATTACCAGTGTAGCTCTACATATCCTGATAGTTAAGTCAACTTAACACCATTACAGAACTTTTAGAAGTGTCGTGACATTAGGAACCATCAGGTGTAACCTTCCATCCCAGAGGGGTATCTTTTTGACCTCTTGGTTTTTTTAAATGGGAGGCCTTAAGCTGTGAGGAAAGAAAACTGAAATAATCTGGATCTTATTGATGAACTTGCATGCACCTGGGAAAGGTAGTAAACTATGCTACCAGTCTTCATGGTATGAAAATATTACTTGGCTTAATAATGAACATGCTTGCATATATCTTCCTGAAAATGTATTAACCCCAGATTTATTACTCTAAATTGAGAATGGTACAATTATGGTCTTGCAGCATCATTAATTAGTATCTTAGATGTTTATGCAACTTCTTAAAGTGTTTGAGTTTGGACAACCTATTGGACCGTAATTTATTTTTTTAATCATTATTCATTTTAGTTTCAGCAATTCCTTGTTATATTGAAAACCTTCTTTATAAGATTCTATCAGCTTGTGAATGGTTTTGAGGAGTTGGAGTGATAACTTCTACATGATCTAAAGATTTAGGATAAACACTTAAGAATTCTGCTCAGAAAGAATGGCATTAGTTATTGCTACCAATAAAACCATACAACTTATTTTAACTAAAAATTAAATTGATTTATTGATTCTTTATGTGAAATTTTAAAAATTTATTTCCTTGTTTTTCTTTTTACTTGTTTACTTTTTTTGTTAGTCTTAAACTTATGTCTAAATGAAACTGTGATTCATTAATGGTAAACAAAGCTAGCTGAGTAGGCAAAAACTATGGTAGTGTTAGAACCGTTATCTTGACTAATAAAAATTCGAGTAACCCTAATTCCTAATCTAATACTATTCATCACTATATAACTGATGTAATTAACTCATTTCACTTTTAGAAAGCTGAGATTGTTTTAATTAACCTGTAATATTTAACCCTAAAGTGTATGCTTTTACGTCTGGGTTACTGAAGAAAAAGAATGTAAAATGCATAGTATAGGTTGATGTCATTGTTATGAGAAATTTGAATTTTGTTAGTTGCATGTTTGATTAATAACTTGCTTAAAAGAAAGGTTAGTATTGGAGGTCTAAGATGGCAGGGTAGGAGAATGCTGAACCTGCCCCCTCCCATGAGCAATAATTAAAAATACATGTGTATTGGTAACAGTTACTCCTGCAAGACAACTGAGCATTGAATAAACAGCTTCTGACAATAAACAAGAGGAAGAAACTGAATAGAGAAGATCGGGAAGCCAAGAGAGCCCTTGGGGAACTGCATGAACTCTCCAGGAGTACATCAAACTAAATAGTTTTTGCACAACAAAACGAAATGACAGCCTGCTAAATGGGAGAAAATATTTGCAATTGATACATTCGATAAGGGATTAATATCCAAAATAAAGAACTCATACAACTTAACACCAAAAAAACCCAAACAATCCAATTAAATGGACAGAGGACCTGAATAGATATTTCTCAGAAAAGGACATACAGATGGCCAACAGTGATATGAAAATATGCTCAACATTACTAATCATCAGGGAAATACAAATTAAAACCACAATGAGATATCACATTTATCAGAATGGTTATCATCAATAAATCAACAAATAACAAGTAGCCAAGATACAGAAGCAACCTAAATGTCCATCAATAGATGAATGGATAAAGGTGTTATAAATATAGACAATGGAATATTCACATTTAAAAAAAAAAAATGAAATCTTGCCATTTCAACAACATAGATGGACCTGGAGGGTATTGTGTTAAGTGAAATAAGTCAGAGGAAGATAAATATATGATTTCACTTATATGCAGAGTCTTAAAAGAAATGAATAAACAAAACAGAAACAGACATATACAGAGAACAAACTGATGATTGCCACATGGGAAAGGGTAGGAGGATTGGAATTTAAAAGAAGAAGAGGGCCCAGAGGAGCCTGACTAAAGTTTGGTCAAGGAGAGATCCTTTGTCACCATTTACCTTGGGCAGAGTGGCACTAGATGATTCTGGAGAAATAAGATAAACAGGAAAAAAATAAAATGCAGACTATAATAAAATATAAAATAAAAATATTAAAAAAAAATAAAGTTAGTTATTTCTACTCAAATTGCATTTATTCCTGGTAAAACAGAATTAGCTTCTTAGGATAGCCCTAAAAGCTAAAGGGAATTGAAATACTATATACTTGTAATGAACAATGGAAGAATACCAAAATGTGGACTCACATTTTAATTTTTATCCAAACAGCATTCACTGAATACTTCTGTATGTCTATTCCATGTATTTAAGTGAATGATTATCAGGCACTGTTAGCATTCAGTATATACAAATTAATAAAATATAGTCCCTACCTAGCTTGCAAGAAAATGCCAGTCTAATAGTGGAGCCCAATAGAAATCATTAGCTCTGCAGCATAAGTTGATAAGTGAAACAAGGGAATTAGAGTAATATATAGGAAGTGGTAACAGAGCATCCTAAACCTAGGAATGTCAAGAAAGATCTCGATGTATAAGGAGGAATTATTGGATCAGTATGTTGTTCTGGTGTACTAATGTTTCCCTGGCTTCTAGAATACTGGCACATAGTAGGTGGTCAGGAAATAATTGCAAAATGAAAATATGCAAAGGTCAAGGAAGGCACTACATAAAATTAGTGACAGATGGAATAGTATAGCCTAATATTAACAATAAACCACCACATATCAAATGCTACTGTATCCCAAGTATTTAAAAAAGAAAGACTAATAACCATAAGTAATATTTATCAGCTATTGGAATTAGTAAAATTTTTAGTATTCAGATGATTACTGCTTTAGAAGTGGATGAGAGTTTCATGTAATGTTCTGAAAAAATGAAATTACCCCTAAGTTTTTCTCTATTGTCACATCTAATTATGTTAAATCTTGAATAAGATGATGTAATCTTGTATCTAGTGTTTTCCCCTTTTAGTTTTTTTTAAAATTTATTTTAATTGGTTTCAAGTATACAGTACGTTGGTTAGACATCTATATAGTTTGTAAAACGATCCCCCCAATTGCTCCCTCCTTCCTCTGACCCTCCATCTAGCCAACATATTAATGCTAATTGCATTCCCTCTGCCATGCTCCCCATCCCCTTGACTATCCATCAGCTACTAATTTTTACTTCTTTAACCCTTCACCCCATTCTCCCAGCCCCCCAAACTCCCTCCTCTCTGTCACCAAATTGTTCATTACATTTGTGAGTCTGTTTTTGATTAGTTTGTTCTTTTTGTTCCTTAGATTCCACATATAAGTGAAATCATACAGTGTTTATCTTTCTCTGTCTGACTTTACACCTTCTAGGTCCAACAAAGCAGTATCTTTTTCTATCCCCTTCCTTTTAATCTGTGTGTGTTTTTTAATCTGAAGTGAGTCTCTTATAGACAGCATGTAGGGGTCTTCTTTTCCTTTCCATTCATCCATTCTATCTTGTAGTAGGAGCAACTTAATTCTTTTCTATTTGAGGTACTTATTGATAGGAATGTAGTTGCCATTCTTTATTCCTGTTTTTTGATACATGTTATTTTTATTTATTTATTTTTAAGAAGTCCCTCCAACATTTCCTGTAATACTGGCTTGGTGGTGATAAATTCCTTTAGCTTCTTTTTGTTTGGGAAGCTCTTTATCTGTCCTTCAACTCTAAATGATAGCTTTGCTGGATAAATTATTCTTAGTTGTAGCTCTTGGGTCTTCATCCTGTAGAATATTTTTTGCCAAGCTCATCTGTCTTGCATAGTTTCTTCTGAGAAATCAGCTGCCAGTCTTATGGGTGTTCCCTTGTAGGTAATTATTTGTTTTTCTCTTGCTACTTTTAATATTGTTTCTTTGTATTTAACCTTTGGCATTTTGATTATGATGTGTCTTGGTGTGAGCCTCTTTGGATCCCTGGTTTTGGGGATTCTCTGAGCTTCCTGGAATTTTATGTCAATTTCCTTCACCAGGTTAGGGAAGTTTTCCATCATTATTTCTTCAAACAGCTGTTCATCATCCTGATTTTCTTCAAGAAATCCATCTGATTGGTATGCCAATCAGACGGATATTTGGACTCTTAATAGTGTCCCATATGTTCCTTAAATTATTTTTCTAGTCTTGGCATCTTATCTCTTGCCATTCTGATTACTTGTCTTTGGCTTTCTCGTCCTCTAGATAGGGCATTTGATCCTTTTCTTTATTTACTTTGTTTATTCCTTTTTTTATTCCATTTAATATACTTCTCATCTCAGATGCGTTCTTCATTTCAGACTGGTTCCCTTTTATAGTTTCCATTTTCATTTTTATGTTTTTTTCTCTTTATTGAAATTCTCACTGAATTCATCTACAGTTCACATAAGTTCCTTGAGCATCTTTATAACCAGTGTTTTGAACTCTGCATCTGTTAGATTGCTTGACTGCATTATATCTGGATCTCTGTTCTGTTTTGTCATATGGTTTCTGCTTCTTTGTCCTCCCATTTTGGCTGCCTTTCTGGGTCTATTGGCACAGTCTTGAGAGGGGTTCAGCTGCAGGCCAAATTTAGCCCAAGCCTTTACCCCTCCGGTTAAGATTCAGCAAGCAATCCACAGATGCTGTGCTTATAGTTGCCTCAAAAGGCCACACCACAAACTGAGGCCTGCTGGCTCCAGTGTGAGTCTAGGCGCTGCTCAGCAAGTAGCACCTGACTCACTGAGGATATGCCTAGATATGGCTTAGTTGGGGCTGGGAGCTGGGGGTGGCGGGGTTTCAGGGAATCCTCTGAGCAGAGTGACCTCTGTTATCCAGTCTGATGACGTCACAGTGGCGCTGTATCCAGTGCGCTAGAAAGGGGGAGGGCACAACAGGGAACGATGGATACCACCAGCACTTTCTGTACAGACGAGTCTCGCCTAGGCCCTCCAACAATGTCCCTGTAAGTCCCTGGTGCCCCCTGTGCGCAGCCAAATCGGCACTGGTGCTTAAAGCAAGCAGATGCAGCCCCTTTAAGAGGCTTCTGTCGCTGCCGCAGCCTCGGTCTCACTCAACCGCTCGAGACCTGGCAGCCCCGCGTCCTCGCCCCATCTCACCTTCTGCTGTTGAGCGTGATTTCTTGGATTTCTCCCTAGTTGTATGGCTTGTTCCTCTAGATCCCAGGCGATTTTTCCTTGTTGTTGCTCCTTTGATTTGGTCAACCGAGGGATGAACAGAGCCTCTATCATCTACACCTATTTTTCCCCCTCCTAGGTGTTTTTAATATGCCAGATATATTTTCATGTGTATTAGCTTTTTGCCTAGGCAGGAAACATTGTGGCATACTTTGTGTTTTCAGCAAGCTGTATTTATTTAAAAGCATTTGTTTTAAAATTCTTGCTTTTAGATTTTCTTAGTTTCTCATCTTTTACATAGTTCTTCCAGTGTTTTTCAACTGGCCTGGTAATATGGTTTAGTGATTAAAACACTTTTTTAGGACTAAGAATTGGACTCTAATCATTGCTTCTCTGTTTATTGTTTGTTGTATTGAGAAATTAATCCCCAGTTAGTCTTTATATAATAATACCAATATTACTACTTCCCTGCCGTGTCTCATGAGACTGCTAACCACATTTTGGATCAGTCTGTGTATAGGAAGTATATAAATTTAAGGTATTACAATTTGTCTTTATTTCATAAAGAATTCACTTTTTTATCATTTACAATCTGTGATAAAACTGGAGTGTTAATTTACGAGTCTTAATATGTGTTTAAAGTTTTGGTTTATTGTTAGCTTTTTAAAGAAATAAAAAGTTCATCATGCTGCTATTTCAAGCCATTGCTAATAGCAACTGGTGTTAAAGGAATATCGTGTTATGTTCACATGGCCTTTTCTTCTTGAGAAGACTATAGGGATGGAGATTAAAACATTCTGCCGAAGTAGTTGATAGGGAAAGCTGGTGGGGAGGGATGATAAAAGAAATGAAGACTGTATAGTTATTAATTTTCCTGTGTGAGCACACTGAATAGAAAGCCAGGAATTATAAGGCAGAGAAACCAAAAAAAGTAGCTCAGATCTTTCTGTCTGATACAAGAATGATAGAGAGGTTAAATAAAGCCTTTCTTTTTGAATCAAAAAGCCCAGGAAGAATGAATTGAAAGTTTGTAGTCAAAGCAGAAAGCAGTTCATTGAACCAGAGAAAATCTGATGATTGGGGACAACTGCTCAAAAAAGTTAAATTGGTTACAAGGGAAATTACAGATTTCTTGTTAAGTCATGTGTTTCTTTGTGTTTTAAAATTTCTGAAATTGTTCTCATGAAAAAGATGGAAGGGAGAGTGGAGAAGGCCACCCTCAGGGCCTGAGGGAATATAGTAGGAAAAGACACAAAGTCCCACTAGATGAAAGTCTTCAGGGAAGCAAAGTCTGTAACCTACAGAGGATCCGGTGAAAACCCATTTTGGTTGGAGGAAGTTAAATATTTTCTCTACTCTTGGGCTTCAAAAAGAAACCATCCTAGACTTAGGCTATTAAAGGTAGACAGAATCACTGAAAAAGTCCCATCCTCGATACCTAGGGATATAAGCTGGCCTAAAATAGGCTAAATTGTGCAAAAGAAAATATACCCCACTCTTTAACAGACTAATAGACATTTTACATAATAGTGATACATATTAAGTAATCAGTAATAGAGGTCTACCACTGGAGAATGGATAAGAACTTGAAGAGATCTCTGAGGCACAAGCTTAGAGGAAACACCTCAAGTTGAAGGTGAAACAAAAACTTTGAGAAAATCTAACAATTTAGTCTTACACTCAACATAAGGTTATGCTGTCATTAAAAAAATACAGCCAATTTAGCAAAGAGCTGTTATTTTATTGTACTAAGAGTTATAGCTTCAATAGAATTCTCACTTGAGACAAATTATCAGTTGAAGGGATTGAGAACAATTTAATTCCTGAAGGACAAGATTTAGTAACTTTAAATATTTTGTATGTAAATGAATGAGAGAAAAGAGAAAGAAAATTAGTGTAGAGATATAGATGTTCTTAGCAGTAGGTAAGTCAAATTTAGCAAATGTTTGTTGAGCAAAGGTACAATTTACTAGTTGTATGTGCTTGACTAGAGAATTGAGTCAGTCTGTTAGCAGTAATCTAAGAAGCACACAGCTACTATGAAGTAATTAATTCATTGTATAAATGCCCTAAAATGTGTAATTGAAGTGTTAAATGTCCAGGTAAAGGAGTGCTTTGTAAATCAATGATTCTAATTTGGGGACTTGTAATAGGGGTGCCAAGTTTTTATTTTTACCATTAAAAAATTCCTCTGTTCCACATACCTCTAAAAGCAATCTCTCTCACATCCCTATTACCATCATTTTATTTGAAACTGACTTTTCATTCAAAGGAAAAAGAATGAATGCTATAAATTCACTAAATTTTAAAATTTAGATGAAGTAAAAAATAAATTTCCAAAATCAGTAAGAAGTAGAAAACTGAAAAGACCAATGAATACAATATTAAATCTAATTAGTAGTCAAAAACCTACCAGGCATACTTTTTAGGGACAAGTTTTACTAAACCTTCATGGACTGGAGTAATCCCTCATTTATAAAAACTGTTCTAGAGATTATAGAAAGGGGGAAAGTATGCAACTCAGTTTATAAGGAAGATAAACTTCAATAATAAAACTAGATAAAAACTTTAAATCGAAGTTCTGGGAACGCTCTGCTGGGATGACAGGAATGACTCTGCTGGAGATCTCATCCTCCATCAGGCTAGCCCAGGCATAGTAGGCATGTTCGCACAAGACAGTAAGAGGAACCTGAGAGCTAGTGGAAATTAGCCAGGGCATTTTTGAACACTTGATTTCATCAACTCTGCTGTTTCATTGGGCAAAGCAGAACAGATGGCTGAGTCCAGAATCAGGATTAGGGAGATTGTACTTCACATTTTGATGGGAATAGCTGGAACATCACACTGCAGAAAGCTGTATAGGAAGTGAGGCCATTAATAGAATCAGTCTGTCCCACATACTTAGAAAAGAATTTAACAGAAACTGTTCAGTATGAACCAAATGGAAGAAAAGCATGAAACTATGGAATAGATCAGTAGAAGAGTAACAGAAGAGAGTGTCCAGAAATATAACGTGAGAATTTGGAATTTGTAGAGATACCTCTGCAAATCAATGGGTTAAAGAAAATGAAGAGTTAATTAGTGTTAGCACAATGTTTTTATATGAGATATAGTAAAAATACAGGGTTACTTTACAGTATATACTAAAATTGCAAATGGATCAAGGACAGTAATTTGAAAAAATTACAATTATTAGAAAATACAGTAGAATATTTTTATGACTGGGGTAGAAAAGATTTAACATATAAAAAGCACAACAATAAACAATTTCTACATGACAAAATATTTAAATAATAATAAATGACAGGCTGTGAGAAAACATTTGATAAACTGATATTTCTAAAGAATGCTTATAAGTAATTGTAGTAAATTGGAAATTGCAGTAAACAGTGAATACAAAGGAAAAATAAAAATTATTAGTAAATATATGAAAATATATTCCATATCACTAGAAAATATCAGAAAAATATCTGATTTTATATTTCTATTCCTGGTGAAGTTCAGCCCCTTTAATTAGCGAAAAGTAAAGACATCGGATGTCAACAATATGTATACACAGGTTTTGTAGTATGAAAATTGGTATTGCTACCCTGGAAAGGAATTTGGAGATATCTGGTGACATTGATAACTGTGGGCCATGTCCTAGTCCATTAGCGAACAAAAGAGGTAAAGGTTCTCCCCTCAAAGAGCTTGTATTCTTACTGGTGACTGGTAAACAACCTTCTAAAGATAGGTAAAAATACTAATGTATATTAGTAATTGATATTGTCTCATGTATCACTGGGTTTTGTTCACATTTTAAAATTCTGTTTTCCCCCTATGCTTCAGATTGGCTAGTTCCTGTTGCCATGTCTTCTGGCTAGCTGAACTTTTTTCCTACAGTATCTAATCTTATTTTAATCCTGTCCCACGCATTTTTCATTTGGATATTGTATTTTTCATTTGTAAAGTTTCCCTTTATTTTTTACATTTAACCTTTTCCTCCCGATCATGTTCATTTTGTTCCATTTAAGAGCAATAGCTGTTTTAAAGTCCTTTTCTTTTAATAATGTTATCGCTATTATCTCTGACTGTGTTCATAGTGACTGAAAAGTGGTAATCTTTTATAGTGGAATATTTCAAGCATTTGTATAAGTAGAGAGAATAATATAATAAACCTGATATACCTATTAACCAGCTTCAACATTTACCCAATATGTTGTAGTTTCATCTATGCCTCCTACTTTGCCACCTCTGATTATTTTAAAGCAAATCACAGATAACCGTTCATACATGAGTATTTCAAGATGAAACTACTTTACTATTTTCACACTTAAGAAAAAATAACAGCTAACAACAATGTCTTAATATCATTTGTAACCGTCAGTGTTTATAGTTCCTGATTTGAAGATTTACGTGAATGCCACAAAATTTCAGCAAATGTAAAAGTTCCTAAAACTGAAATTTTTAAAAATGAATTATCTTGAAACTGTTAGAGAAATTGAATTTTTAATAACAATAAACCCTTAAGGAATCATTGAGACATACTTTTTAAATTTTTATTGAGATAATTATAGATTCATATGCAGTTATAAGAAAAGTTATAGCGTGGTCCTATGTACGGTCCTATGTACCTGTTACCTAGTTTCTTAATGGTAGCATTTTGCAATATTACAGAACAATATAGATACTGACATTGATACAGTCCCCCAGTCTTATTCAGATTTTCCCAGTTCACGTGTATGTGTAGTGGGAGGAGGAAGAAGAGGAAGAAGAGCAAGCGGAGGTTTAGATATTCACCACAGTCAGGTCTCCTGGGTCTCTTCTTATGTAGGTAGTTCTTCATTCTTCCTTCGTTTTTGTTTGTTTGTTTTGTTTTTTGTTTGTTTTTTACCTCGACGGTTTTGAAGATTACTGGACAGTTAGAATTTCTCGTGTTTGGGTTCATTTAATGATCACTTGTGATTAAATTAAGGTTCTGTGTTTTTGGCAAGAATAAAATATTGGATCCCTTCTCAGTGCATCTCAGGTTAGGTGTTACGTGATAATGATGTTGACTGGTGATGCTAACTTTAAAGCAATTTAAGGTTATAGTTCCTGTGAGAATTCTCTGTAAAGTTACCTTTTCCCTCTTAATAGTATCGTTTGGATGTGAAACTTTGAAACCATACTAATCTGTTTCTCAACATTTTTTTACCCACTAATTTTAGCATTCATTGATGAGTTTTGACTGAACAGTTATTGCTGCATTTGCCAGTTAGTGATTTTGCATTACTTACTTTTAATCACCTGAAATTCTATACTTGGCATTGTGGTGAACTTGCTTACTTAGAAATCTAAGTGAAATTGGAAGAGGCTTAAATGATCTTCTAGTGTCAACTCTTGAATAATCATAGGATGTTAGTGGAGGAATGCGTCTTAAAAACACAGAAGTTTCGGAATATATATAAAAAGTTATTAATTGGCATTTCTTTAGATTACAACAATGCTACTTAAAGTTGGTGTATAGATTGTTGCTTGTTGACAAATTACTGTTACTATATTTTCGTTGAGACAAGTTGTAGAAATAAAAATTAAGTGCTTAGAAATTTTGCTGTTATTTGACTTATCGCAACTTTTTTCTGATATTTAAAAAAATATTGGTCAGCAACTGCCTTCAGACATAGCCACTGGCATATGTGATGTAGATTTTTCACCTATCTTCAGCTTTGTCGTTATATATATATATTAGGGGCCAGCTCAATCTGGAGCCCAGAATTACAAAAGTATGCCTCTTTTTATGTGAGAGACAGACAGAATCCTATGTTTTGTGTCCTCAACATCATCACAGAAAGCACTAATTTTTAGAAAAGCTAAGAGAAGGAAAGGAGAGTAAAACTAATCAAGATAATTAGCACTTATAAAGAGGCCAGTGAACAAAAGATGCAAGGAAAAAATTGTGGAAGTAGTTCTGTTTGGTGTACATTAGTGGTGTCAGTTTATGTAGATCCTGCCTAGTTCGTAAATTTCCATTCTGCAAGGTATACAAGTATTAATATTGCTATTATTTTGTCCTCTGTAATAAATTCTTTACATTTGATCATTAATTATTTGTTCATTTTTTAGGAATACAAGAGTTTCCAGAAAATATAAAAAATTGTAAAGTTTTAACAATTGTGGAAGCCAGTGTAAACCCTATTTCCAAGTAAGTTGTTCTTTGTTGAATTATATTTCTTTTGTGAATAACTATGAAACTATGAATGGTAGTAGAATATTACAGCTATGAAATAGTAAAAGAATATTACTTTCTATATAAAATTTCAGTTTTAGATTTAAAAGCAATCTTTTAAATAATCTTTCTAACCCCATATTTTGCAGAAGTAAATTTGACATCCAGACAGATAATGCAAGTGTTTTGCTCCAGGTCTCACAGGTAGTTAATGTCAAAAATGATACTAAAATCCAGGTCTCCTCATTCATTGTTACTTGCACAAGAAAGTCTTCACTTGCAAATCAAATGTGTGACATGCTTAAACTTTTGAAAATATTGGAATAAAAGAAATAATATTTGAAATAAGAAACCGAAAGGTCAAGAAGGGAAAAACAATAAAGAAGGAAGAACTATGTAGTTGGATACACCATATACCAGAGGTGTATGGCTATAAACAGAACATTTTCCTGGTACCAAAGGTGTTAAACTTTGAGAAAGTGAAGCAGTGAAGCAAAAGATGAATAGAGTTAAACAACTTAGTATAGCTAAGTCGAAACCAGCTTTCACATATTATAATACTGTATTTAATGAGTTTTTCTAAACATAGCATTGCTTCACTTGCCATGGAAGACAGAGGAATGTGTCATAGGGGAGAAAGAAAGTCATTGATGTGCCTTACTACAGGAAAAGTTTGCACTTGATAAAATATGGGACAAACGTACTGATGTTGTTATATCTTCATCTGAAAATATTGCTATAGCATCAAGTTCTAGATCTGTAATTTGTTGCATAAGTCAGAGGGGAAAAAAAGTAAAGCCAATACTTATAGGTTTTTAGATGGCCTTAAAATGTCTTTCAATTTTTTATCTTATCCTCATTATAAAATTATACAGTCTTTATTTGATTATTTAGGGTCCAGATGTTGACATTGAAAATTATCTAAACCGATGTTTCTCAAATGGAGACTATTTTACCCTCAAAGTTTATTTGGTAAATAAATGCTGGAGACATTTTTGGTTTTTCACAGCCTGTGATGTAGGTGGTGCTACTCTACTTGCTTTTAGCACGTAGAGGCCAGAGTTGCTAAATGTCCAACAATGCAGAAGATACCCTCCTCATAACAAAGAATTATTCAGACCCCAAAGTAAATATTGTCAAGGTTTAGAATTTCTTTTCTAGTCCTTTGGATCAATGTTAGATAAGGCGAATTTCAGTAGTTCCTGAGGATGTCATAGTTATGTCTTCTAAATGCATTTCTGTGTATTATGGCTCATTGATACAAAAGGCAAATTTCAATTTGAGAATTACTTAGTAAAGAGGTGACTGTTATGTGTTAAGAATGTGTGTGTTGGTTAGACAAATTCTTAGATATTTTAATGAGACAAATTGTGTGTGTGAATTTAATTTAAATTTTGGTATATTTTATATAGGCTTCCCGATGGATTTTCTCAGCTGTTAAACCTAACCCAGTTATATCTGAATGACGCTTTTCTTGAGTTCTTGCCAGCTAATTTTGGCAGGTAAATTATAGCTTCTTCTAAAACCTTTTCTTGTTACCTACCTCTTTTAAAGTTTAAAAAACTGTAAGTTGCTTCAGTAATACTATTAATTACAGTTTCATAGGCTCTTCTTTTGTAATTATGTTTATAGTTCTTCAGAGCTTGTTATTTTGACTTTGAATTTATTTTTCCAAGTAAATAAGCAGTGAAAATTTAAAAGGAAAAAGTAATTTAAGTCTCGAATTGGTTTTTAAAGTATGCAAAAACTAGAGAGTTTAAATAGGGAGGGTAATTTCCGTATATTCGAAAAAAGTAATGCTTTAGTCAGCACATTTGAAAATTATCTAATTATTGGTGTATCTCTCTTCACTAAAATCAGAATTCTGAAGAAATGAAAATGCGTTTCTGGGGTCCACCTTATTGCTCTTCCCTCCCACCCCAACGCCTGCAAATCTGAACGAGAACAGTTCTTGTCATAGTCCCTGAGTAATGCTTTTAAATGAAAAGATGAATCAATAAATGAAGCAGTACTAGGTATCAAATTATTATTGTATTTAAATTAATTGCTAGAGGAAGTGCTATCTAACTACATGCTAATTTTATAGTCATCTTTTTGTCTAAAAATAAAGACAAATACCATATGGTCTCACTTACATGTGGAATCTTAAAACAAAACAAAACAAAAATCCCAAGCTCATAGATACAGAGAACAGATTGATTGGTGGTTGCCAGGGATATGTGTGAGGTGTGTGTGGAAGGTGAGGGTGGATTAAATGGATGAAGGTGGTAAAAAGGTACAAACTTCAGTTACAAAATAAGTAAGTCATGGTGACATAATGTACAGCATGGTGACTATAGTTAATAATGCTGTATTGTATATTTGAAATTATATCTTAAAAGTTATCAAAAAAATTTTTATTATGTATGGTGATGGATGTTAACTAGACTTATTCTGGTGGTCATTTCGCAGTATATACAAATATCAAATCATTATGTTGTACACCTGAATAATAATGTCAATTATGTTTCAATAAGAAAAAAGAATTCTGGGCATTTTTGCAGCCTAATGACTGTCTTATGGAAGCTACATTATCATACTTTATATATTTATATGCATGTAGTATATATATACATATACACATATATATGTATATACATATATAGAACTCATGTACTTGTCAGATTTCTCTTCTGTATCTGGCATTTGGACCACTTTTTATTTTTTATTGAAATATATTTGACACTTAACATTGTGTAAGTTAAAGGTAAACAGCATTGATTTGATACATTTATATATTGTAATATGATTGCTGTTGTAGCATTAGTTACCTTCGTACCATCTGCTCATTTTTCCTCTGAACTTACTGGAATGTGCATCACTGAAGTGCCAGAGGATTTTTCCTTTTCCGTGTGTCTCTTTGTGTTCCTTTATGTTTTCCTGTACAGTTGGATTATTATTCTTCAATCTATTAATGACTAATAATTTTGGGAGGTATTTTCGCAAAGAGGCATGAAGTGCTGTGGGTTTGAAATTTAGGGACAATCATTTTGTTCTTTGAATATGTCTGGAAGTGTTTACTCTGCCCCCACCCCAACTGATTCTGAGCAAAAATATTTTCTTCCTTTGTATTACTTTGTATTCCTGTATAATTTTAAATACAGTATTCCCACATTGTAATTACACAGTAAATATTGGTTGCTTTAAAATTTTAGAGTATGACGTTAACTTATTATTAAAATTCCTTGTCTTTGTCATAGATGCTTGATTTGTTTTCTTTGTTTTGCAGATTGATTAAACTCCAGATATTAGAACTTAGAGAAAACCAGTTGAAAATGTTGCCAAAGTAAGTAAAGGTGTTATCCTTTCTAAAATTTAGTTTATAATTTTTAATTCTTAAGTCATTAAAGAAATGTTAATTTTTATTTATTTGTTTGTTTGTTTGTTTATTTAACACCTGCAGCACCTGGTCTTCCTAGGTGGTCTCCCATCCAAGTACTAACCAGGCCTGACCCTGCTTAGCTTACGCGATCAGCAATGTTAACTTTTTAATATCAAAAATATGAATGCAAATTATTTTAAAAGACATTCATGGTGTTCGATATAAAAATCCATGTATCTGTGTTTGATGTTTAATAATAATTTCACAGCTCTTTGGAACTCAGACTTATGAGTTCCAAAGTCAAAATAATAAGTATATAAAGCCCATGAGTCCCAAATAAAGGTCTCAGTTCATTACTAGAGCTCTTACAGAGTACACATTAGAGAGATCCAAAGGGTCTTCATGTGCATTCTGTTAACTATAGTTCTAAGGGCTTGTCTGGTTTTGTCGTCTATGGTATATTAGAAATGGAGTGGAGGGCCCCCTGTTGGTAAGCTAGCAACCAGAGGAGATGGAAGTCCAAGATAAAACTAAAACAGATCTACAAACTCAAATTGCACTTTGTAGTTTGTGTCCATTTATTGAAAAAATGTCTTAAAACACCTTGAGTTCATTGCTACATTTTTTACAGTTGAGCATTGTCAGACTATAGTCTGTGGTTAAATTTGGCTCACCCACTGCCTATTTTTGTAAGTAAAGTTTCAGTAGCACCACATTTATTCATTTACATATTTTCTATGGCTGCTTTTACTCCACAGTGTTAGAGTAGAGTAGTTGTAACAGATTATATGCAAAGGCTAATATATTTACTCTCTGGCCCTATACTGAAAAGTGTGCTGACTCTGGTTGTAATTATCAAGTTATTTGTTACCTCTTCAGGGAAGCATCTCAGTTCCCTAGGAGTTAGTTGTTCTGTTTACTCAACTTCTATGGCATCTTATTTATATGTATTATGATATTTACCACATTAGTCTAATTTTTTTTATACATTTCACTCTCTTACCTGACCAACATATATACCATGTGCACATGCACTTGTATTCTCCCCTCCTCAGCGCTTGACTGTAAATCTTTAAGGGCAAAGAGGTATCTAGTTTTGATTTCTGAAAGACATTTTGTATTAGCTGAGTAATGGTTCAGTTAGGAATGATCAAAGTTTATAGTGATGGTTGTGAGTATTAGTTAAAATGGAATTATCCATATAAAATTCAAAAGGTTTAAATATTTTACAGATTTGATACTGGCAGTGATGACTCTTTAGCTCAAAACTTGACTTTTTTAAGAGATTTGAATAACCAAAATGTAAATTGTTTACTGAAATAGCCTACAATTAATATAGTCTATCTGATTTTATAAGTAATTTACTTATTGTAACTAATTATTTTAACTCTTTAATTTCAAATTTGCAAATATTCTTTCCTGCTTTTTAAAACTTAAGATTAAAAACTTCGAGACTTCACAAAGTATAAAGTCATGTGCATTCAGCTATGTGAGTGAACCTTTTTATGATCAAAGGTTAGAGCAGTGGGAAAGCTGTTTTTAGATATGTAAAGTGAAATTTAATGCCATCTTAATACTGGAGGGCACAGTATGAAGCACACAAAGGATGTGTATTTTTCCTCTGAGATAGGAGATGATAAAAATGAGTGAAATACAAAAGAATTTTAGAGGTAAACAAGAAGAAATTTGAAGGATATTGTTTCTACTATCTCCTTGAAGTAGAAAACTGGGTCTTAAATAAAAAGACTTGAAGATGAAAGGAAAATGAAAAAAATGAAATTTTGTGTCTTAAATTTGTGAGGCATATGAGTAGGATCAAAGTTGCCAGTATTAAGCTACAGTGAGTTGAGATGGAGATGCTTTTTTCAAACTCTACAAGATATTTCCTTTTTTATTGCATATATGTGTCATTCACATTTTCCTAAATCAGTTTTAAAATTTAACTTTCTAAGAGTGTTATTTGTAATTGAATTTTTCTGATACATTGTTTTTCTTTTTCGTACCCTCTTCTATAACTTACCCTTGTTGATACAGTGTTTAATCACTAGATATGAATTTTCTCTTTATCTTGTCATACGAATATTACATTAAGAAAAATAAGATTATGTTTTCTTCTTTCAGTCTTCTCCCCTCCTCACAGCCCTCTTTACTTTTCTGAAATGTCCACCTGATATAGCATAAACCTGGGAATTAAATATCATAGCATCTGATATTTCTTGAGAAAGATCTTGGAAACACCTTTTGTTTTGTTATAAAGCATACTAGAACTGACATGAGTTTTCTGGACAAAGAGATTTGAGTAAGGAAAGTGCAATTATAGTACCTCATAGTACCTGAGAACAGACACTCAATAAATCTAAGTTAAATCAGCTTTGAGAAAAATTGAAATTGGTGTGAGATGAATTAAATTGGCGTTGATAGAATGGTATATTTAAAATGAAAGGGTTGGGGAAAATTAGCTTCCTCTAATGTTAGGTCAGTAATATAGTGACATTACAATTATGATATGTGTTATATTTTTTTCACTGAAAAGCCAGAAAAACATTTTAAGTGAGTTTTTATTTTACTCACTACTTGTAATATGTTAAATTTCCAGAGATAGTGGAATATGCACATATATGTGCACAGACTTTATTTTTTGTACTGTATTTTCTCACTTTTCTGTGTTTAGATATGTTTAGATATACAAATACTTACCATTGTAGTACAGTTGCCTACAGTATTCAGTACAGTAACACGCTGTAGCCTAAGCTGTGCCATATAGCCGAAGTGTGTAGTAGGCTGAACCATCTAGGTGTTGGAAGTGCACTCTGTGATGTTCAAACAAGGAAATCACCTAACGATGCATTTCTTGGAACATGTCCCCATTGTTAAGCAAGGCATAACCGTATGATGGCTTCTTTTCGTAGAAATTTATTTTTATTTTGTCAACGTGAAAGCCAATACATTAGACATTACAGGAGAATGTTTTACACTGTTAATTTTGAAGCTTCCATGTAATTGATATTTTTGTCTACTTAATTCTTTATTAATCCATTGTGCACAGAACCATGAATAGACTGACCCAACTGGAAAGACTGGATTTGGGAAGTAATGAATTCACAGAAGTGGTAAGTTCTCACCAATCTCACTATCCAAGTCTTATATATCATCATGAACGAAATGTGAAAACTAATGTATTCTCTGCATTTTAAAGTATAGGTTGGGTAAAGAGATATACACATTTTTGAGAGACAAGATATAAAAGTTCTTAACAGAGCAATTTAACCAGATAGAAAGATCTGAGAGGAGTGAGGGTAAAATGTTAAATTAATGAGAAACCCATGGAAAAAAATAACTAAGTTCAAGAGGTCATAAGGAAAAATCAGACTAAAATCCATCAGAGAAGTACTACTTGTGAGTCAAAAATAACTCCTGGGGTTATTGCTTAGGAATTTATTCAATGATAAAATTCTTCTCTATAATTTTACTTAATAGCTAAAGGAAAAACACTGATTGAAACAACTCTTAAATTTTTTTTTGAGTTGGTAGTGAGACCTTTAGACTGTGTTTTTGCCTTGTGTATAACATATACTTTGATGCCGAATGAAAAAGAAAAAGTATGTAAGCAGTTTTTTGGCGTTAGTCATCATTCCAAGAGAACTCAGGAAATGAGCTAGATATATTTTTGAAGAAGAATTTATTAATCAGATATCATCATTAAAATTTTTACATTATGTTTACAAGTTTGTTTTTTTTAATTGTGGTAGATTCTAAACGATAGTCTTAAGAACAATTTTTCAGCACTATCGGCTGCATGATTGCCCTACGGATAATGTATTTTACATTTGCTCACTAAATAAATAGATAATCAGAGAGCTAGACGGGGAGAAAATAATTTAAATCATTTCTTCAATTAAATAAATAAATAAATAAATTGGTGATTAGCTTTTCCCTTGAAGTCAGCAGAGGAGCATGGTAGTTTTGGGTACCTCGTATTTTTTTTTTAAATACTCTCATATTCTTTATTATATTTTAATCGAAGATGGTTTTTGATGGCTTTTATTGTATGTTGTGGAAGGTTTTACTGCTTGTGAAAAAATACATATTCTGTGCTTTAATTTTCTAGCTATTCTACTTTATCAATATTTTATATGTATTAATCTATTTCCATATTAACTTTGAAAATTCTTAATCATTGTTAATTTTTATGACTCGGAGCAGCATTCAGAATCATTAGTTTTTGGACCATTTTGGTCTTTTAACATTATACATTTATAGAAAACTTACCACGAGAATTAAATCAGATAAAGCACAAAAGAAAATTTCTTTTAATCTAAGCTGCACCTATAAGTCTTACCTATATTTGTATGTTAACAGTAAATCCGAATGGTATTCCTTTTATGTATCACTCATGTTGTTATGGTGATTAGATATGTTGGTACTCTATGCCGTTACAGTGTCATTGATCGGACACAGGTTTATGGAGTAACAAAAATATTTTTGAAGGATACATTCAGAAGAGCCTTCAAGAGCAAATACCCAAGATCAAATTTTCCCTGAATATCAAGGTCCACTGCAACTCTTTAATATTGTGGTCTTCAGTACCACATTATAAATAATATTTTACCATGTAATTGCTGGGAGTTTAAAATAACAGAATTTGCTTACCATGTAATTATTGCTTGGTTTACTTTCCTTATTGTTTGTTACACATATAAGATGTATGTTGTCCAGTTTTTTCCTCCATCTTTTTTCTGAAAGTCTTCATCTTTTACAGATAATGGTTGACAGTATCTTTTTACTGTAATCTTGAAAGCAATAGTCCTTATTTTCATTTTTTTATTAATATAAATACTTGAGCTTATTATGGAACCAAAAGCTTAAATGCATTTTGTGCAATCTACTATTAGAGAATGTCTGTCTTTGAGTTCTCCTTTAATAATAGTGTTATAATAACTAAAAAGGTAGAAAGGCTTGAGTACTCACTCTGTTCCCCTCCGCTTTTTAAAAATTTTCAAACTAAAAGTTATCATTAGAAATTTCCAGGGAATTATTTGCCAAATAAAGACATTTAAGGAAATAGTTGGATTCTCACCTCTTCCTTTTTATCCAAACAGCCTGAAGTACTTGAGCAACTAAGTGGATTGAAAGAATTTTGGATGGATGGTAATAGACTGACTTTTATTCCAGGGGTATGTAAATCAAGTTTTTAATAGCTTTACTTATTGCTTTGTATTTTTTGCAGTTTTATGAATCGTACATTTTTGAATTACTTTTAATTAGTAAAAAGTTGGATATTTATTATTATTACCATTAGAAACAAGTTATATATATATTTACTGTCAACACATGCTTGATTAAAAATTTCCATTATTAACTTTTATAAAATGGTCTCTCTTTAATACATGGAGTATGTCTTTCTCAGTGGTTGCAGTTGACTTTATATCCTAATTTACTTTGTGTTAGAATCCCTGTATGTATTATCTCCCTAGCCGATGATGGATAGCTGAGTTCACCCAAAAAAGTATGTGTCCATTGCCACTGTGCTGAGCTAAAATTAGTAGGAGCTTTTAGCTTTATTACTGAATACATTACTAATGGCTTTTTAAAAGAATCTGAGTCTTTTTTCTCATATAAACATTTAATTATAAGTTAAAACTTGATATTAGATTATTGCCTAAACTTTTTACAAATTACTGCTGATAGTCATTAGATTTCCTTTTTTTATTTATAGTTTATCGGTAGTTTAAAACAGCTCACATATTTGGATGTTTCTAAAAATAATATTGAAATGGTTGAGGAAGGAATTTCGGCATGTGAAAACCTGCAGGACCTCCTATTATCAAGCAATTCACTTCAACAACTGCCTGAGACTATTGGTTTGTATTGCTTCCTAATTCATATAATTAATTTTTACTAATGTAAAATCTGAGAATTTTTTTGCTATTGCTTGATTTGTTATGAGAGTTTTACTGTACTGCTACAATCACAGATCTCATTTGATTTTTTTCTACTGTGATCAGTAATATAACTTATTCTTTTGTTGACATTACTGTATTTTTCTTTAAGGAAATGTCATTTTTATCACTGTAAAAAACTTTTTAATAAAAGAGAGGTAAATTAATCTAAACTTGGTTTAATTATTGAACCATAGCCCTTATCTGATAACTTTTTTCAGTCTTACTTCATTTTATACTCAAAGACAAGAAAACAGACCAGTTTTTGCAAATCCTGTGAGAGTCTGTATTTGTCTAGATGCTTGTCTGATGATCCATTAAGGGAATTGAATTTTTTTGATTAAAGAACCAAAAAACTTAAATTTTGGCATCTTCATGATATTTAAATATAAAGACCAAACATTATTTTTGCTTTTTTTTCAGTTGAATTACGTATTTGATTTAGTTCAGGTTACATTTTACAAATTCTACAATAATTTATTCAGCACTTTTAATTTTAAATTAAACTTCATTGTATTTAGTATTTAGTATACATGGAATACATAGAACAGTTTGTTATATACCTATGAAAACTACCTTCATATTACCATTTCTTTAATCCATTGATACCACAAGTTTGTATTTGTGTTTTTACTGTGCCATACATTGTTTTAAGGAGCAGGACTACGGCAGTGAACAAAGCAGACAAAAAGTTCCTTCTCTTATGAAACTTGCATTTTAGTGGAGGTTAAGTAGATTAATATACACTAATGTTAAGAAGGGATAATGTAGGTAAAAATTGAAAATACAGGGTAAGGGAATAAAGAGTGATAGGGTTGGTGTAGTGTCCCTTTTATATAGATTCCTTAAGGAAGTTCTGTATGATTCATTTCAAATGTAATAATATGTGCTCCATTGACTGTTGGTCGATTTGCTTCTAGTTCAGACTTGGAAAACTGTGTGTTATTTCTTCCCTCAATAGGTTCATTGAAGAATGTAACGACTCTTAAAATAGATGAAAATCAATTAATGTTTCTACCAGACTCTATAGGAGGGTAAGATTTTTGTGAATTAATAGAACAAGAAAATTTACTTTCAGTTCAGCATGTCATATATTTTCAGATAATTGCATAAATAGCATCTAAAGGAGATTTTATAAACATTCAGATAAGCAATTGTTTATAGGTTGGGTACATTTGTAATAAAAACAGGCAGATTTTTCATGGTGAAGTTTATCTTAGTGGAGATGGAATTTTTGCTAGTTTTGTTAAAGTCAAGTTTAAATGTTCATGTGTTCCTAAGTTTTGAATCATACATAGGAAATATTTTTTTAAATGTATGTTTTCTTAATTAAAGGTTAATATCAATAGAAGAACTGGATTGTAGCTTCAATGAAGTCGAGGCTTTGCCTTCATCTGTTGGGCAGCTTACTAATATAAGAACTTTTGCAGCAGATCATAATTACTTACAACAGTTACCCCCGGAGGTATTGTATTTTAAATTTGTTTTGAATTTTTATTTTTATCTATTTATTATAGCTATCTACTGTGGTTTTATTTTCTTTCAGAAATAATTGTGTAACTAAACCTTTTATTTTCTGAGTAACTATTAGCTATATTGATTTACAAGAGGTACCTGCTTTTCTTCATGAAAATTAATAATTGAAAAGGGAAAATATAATTTCTTTTATAAATGAGAAGAGTGTTTTTCATAACTTTTAAAAATGATATTTTACTTATGTCCATTAAGCTGTAGGATGAATTTTTAATACCCACTTTTATGTTTCTCTTTCAGATTGGCAGCTGGAAAAATATAACTGTACTGTTTCTTCATTCCAATAAACTTGAGACACTGCCTGAGGAAATGGGTGATATGGAAAAATTAAAAGTCATCAACTTAAGTGACAATAGGTTTGTAATAATGTCTTCATCAGTTGGTTCATAGAACACATTGATTGGATAAAATTAAAGTTTCCTTTTATGTAATAGCAAATCTAATGCATGTTCTTTTCATATATATTTTTATTTCTTGAATTTTCATATGAAAGAATGATCTAATTTTACCTGATGCTAATTATACTGTGGTTATTTATGTCATGGTTCATTTTGTGTTGACTTCATATATACAACCTTCAGTCTCTCCTTTATAGCAACCTTTTTTATTCCTAAAAGTCAGAGCTTCACCTTAATTAATAGCGTTTTTGAAAAACAGCTTTTAATCCAATCTGCTCCTTTTATTTTTCTGAGCAAAAGTGTCATTAGGCACCCACTCACATTGTTTGGACAACATAGCCAAGGTGCAGAGCAAATAGATCAATAGGGTTGCAAAATTTTAACAGTGTTTAAGAACAGATTGTTTATAGTTTTTTCCTGAGGTAAAGATACTAATGCAGTAGTACCCCACCTTATCGATGGTTTCACTTTCCGAAGTTTCAGTTACCTGCAGTCATTTGTGCTCTGAAAATATTAAATGAGAAATTCCAGAAATAAACATTTCATAAATATTCAATTGTGTACTGTTCTGAGTAGCCGTTCCACTTATGGATGTGAATCATCCCTTGGTCCAGCATATCCACACTGTATATGCTACCTGCCTGTTAATCACTTAGTAGCCCCCTTGGTTATCAGATCAACTCTTGAAGTATTGCAGTGCTTGTGTTCAAGGAACCATTATTTTGGTTAATGATGACCCGGAATCACAAGAGTAGTGATGCTGACAATTCAGATGTGCCAAAGAGAAGCCATGAAGTGCTTCCTTTAAAAGGAAAATGTATGTAAGTATAGGAAAAAAATAGGATTTGGTACTATTCTGGTTTCAGTCATCCACTGGGGGTTTCTCGGAATATATACCCCCGCAGATAAGGGGGAACTACTGTAATGGTAAAAGAGTGTTTGTAGAGCATTCTAAAATTTTGCTTCCATAGTATCTTAGAAAGTATTCAAAACAATGCTATGAAATAGTACAACAGGTATTCCCATTTTATAGAGGAGAAAATTAAGGTTCAGATTTAAGGTGACTCACATAGCTTTTAACATAGAGCTTTGATGTAAACCCAGCTTACTGACTAGTTAGGATGTTTCTCCTGTTCCATTTTATTTAAGTACCACTGCCTTTTTTAAAAAATTAAATCCTTGTTTTGGCCCTTACGTTGTACCCCAAAACTAGAGCTCTAGGTTTCAGCAAATTGCCATGGAAGATAAGTATAGAAGAGAAGATAAGCGTAAGACAGAAGGTTTACGTAGACATTCTATTTTAAATAAGATTTTATTCTAATTTAGCATTCTAATGAGTATTTGTATTACTTGGTTTTTACTCATTATTATGTTAAAAGTCTCAAGTAGGAAAGTATTGGCTCACAATGAAATATATAGAGCAGTGCAATTTTTATAACAATTACCAAATATTTCCTATAAGTTTATTCTCTCTAAATACAAGAAAACAATCCAAAACAATTTTATGAGACATTGCTTAATCTGTCCTTGTCTTTCGATTTTTTCATTTAACATCTTTCCATATTTAATATTTTTTCTTAATATAATTTTTTGAGATTATTATATTATTTTTCCCCAGCCAAATTTGTTCAATCAAAGAATTATATTTTAAAAGCAAATTCTTATAAAACTGGATAATATTTTACCTTATATCCTATTCAGAGACCTGTATTGGGTTTTTTCCCCTAATTATTTTTCTCCTATTTTCATACGCGATAATATAACACTGTTTAGAAGACCATTAGATTTACTCTCATGTTTTAACATTTCTCATTTTAAAGTTTAATTTTTGTTTGTATTTTTTCCCACAGATTAAAGAATTTGCCCTTTAGCTTTACAAAGCTACAGCAATTGACAGCTATGTGGCTCTCAGATAATCAGGTAGGCATTCTGATTTTCTAAATTACTGGAATTCCAGTTGTGCTATATGATTATGTATTCTAATTTACATAGGATCATTTAAGAGCAGTCATATTCCTGAATATAAGTAAACTATATTATATAAAGGAAATCTTAGAAAATATTTGGATACAGATAATTTTTGTGAAATATGTGTAAATTCATAAATAATAAATCCTGTTGGACTTACCTAATTTCTCCCAAATCTGGAAATACATATATGAGATTAAAAAATCAGACACAGTACTCTTTTTAGTTTTTAGAGTGATCCTCTATGGCATATACCTATAGAAATTTGATAATTAATTTAAATTATACTTCTAATGAAGCACTTTCACATACCTTACAGAAGTGTTTCTAAGGAATTAAGAGTTGTTATTCTTTGGACTTTTCTTCATTTTATAAACATTTATGAAAGCTTGCAGTAGGTCACGAACTGCTCTGAGAGCTGGAGATGTATTGGTAAAGCAAATAGAATGTTCTTACATTCTCATTGACTTCATATTCTAATGAGAGACAGAGATGAACAAGTAACTATGTAATCTTTCAGAGATATAAAGAAAAATAAAGCTTGATAGGCATAGGCATTAGAAGATTAGCAGAGTTGAATGTACAGTTTGCTGATCTTTTTCATAAATTAATGATTGAGCAATTATTTATAATAATTTATTTGAAGATATATTCTCACAAGGTTTGACTACACTAGTCGTGTGATATATTTATAAATTCCATAGTCAAATTCACTTGGGGGACTGTATTATGTCCCTCTTTTGGATCATATTAACAACCATGATGTGTACTACAGTAAGAAAACTCACTTGTCCATATTTTAGGATTCTTCAAACTTCTTAACTGACGACCCCTTTCCATCTAACTTTTATTTATACTCTAAAAGCCTTAAGCTGATGTCAGTCCACACTTATGAAAGCAGACTGTAGTTTTTACTTGTTCTGCAAATTAGGGAAGAAAATATTAAAATGATAACACCTTTGCTTTTATTAGAACTTGAGCACAAGTGATAATCGCATCTATTAAATGTGTCAGTTCATACATCTATGGCACTCTTAATTATCTAATCTCTCTTAATTGAATATTAACATTTGGAACTTGATTTTAAATTTTATAGCTGGATTTATAAAACATTTGCTGGGCCTTGGCTTATGCCATTTAGTTACTACAGTGTAAATGAGACATAGCTCCCAATCCTGAGGACTCTGAGACTGTTAGTATAATAGCACCATGGTGGGTACATCAATGCCAGCATATTTTGCCAGATGACTCATTTTAGTGAAATTATGTGGTAATAAATACAGCTTCTTCATATTTACAGTGTTATGTCATTCTCTTGCTCCTCATTTGTTAATTACTTTAAAACAAAAATTGTGGTCATGGGAGCTTTGTGTTTTCCTTAGTTTGACAAAATAATAAAGTAGTAAATAGTATAACACATCCAACATAGCTACAAAAACATCCCTTACAATATGAAGCAGTCATTTTGCTGTAAAAGAACAAAGCATAGGAAAGAAGGTATGTTAAATTGGTTTGATTATGATTATAAGTTGCTCTTGAATATTTCACTGACTGTGTAGGGGATATACATATAGGCAGTACATACAATAACATTTTTCATGAGTCTCTCTGAAGGCTTGAACAGAACAATCGATTATTCACTCCTCCATTCTCATTCAAGAACCATTTATTGAACAAATGCTTTGTGCTAGTCAAACTAAGGTGGGCTAATAAAGGCTGTTAAGAAGGTCATTTTAATACAGTGTGATAAAAGACTTGGTAGGACGGGGCTTCAGGATCAAAGAAGAGGAGCATAACTTAGGGATGTAAAAGCATATTTCCCAGAGGAGGAGATGCCTACAATGCCCGATTACTTCTCAAAGAGTAATAGAATTTAAACAAAGAAAGGGGAAGAATATTAAAAGGAATATCATGAGCCTAAGCACTTACTGGTGAAGCAATCTAGTATATTTGATAACTTTACAAATGGTTCATGTGACTAGGGCATAACTTGTTAGACTGAGGAGTATGAAATGAGGCCAAAGGGATGGGCAGGGACTACCAAGTCATAGAGGATTTTGTATGACATGCAAAGGAACTTTCATTATATTTCAAGGATGGTAAATAGATTTTTTATCTTGCATGTCAGCTCTGATAAATTATGAATGGCTTCTGAAAGATTGTTTTAAGGATTCTGAAGCCATGTTCAGGCTCAGAGGAAAATTGCTGTGATTAAGGTGATTATGTAATTTATTGTCTATACTAGGGTAGGACACTTCTGATAGTGAAAGGTGGCTCTATGGTAATTATGTCAGAACAGCATGTTTAAAATGGGACTGTCCCAGGCAAATTGGGTATTTGGTCATTATAGACATAAACAGTTATTCATATATGTCATCAGTTGTAGAGAGAGAAGTGATCCTGTAATACATTTAAACCTTCATATAGAAGATGGGGAACCAGTGTAACACATGAGCAGATAAATGCTATGGTCACACTGATATTTTAGAAAGTCTTTTTGGGCTGCATTATGAAAGATGGATTTAGCAGGGAGTGGTGCCAAGCATGAAGGCAGAGGAGACCGATTAGAGGGCATTGCCATACTTAAGGCAACAGAAAATGTTGGCTTGAAGTAAAGTAATGATAACAACACTGAGGAAGAGTGGCGTATTTAAGGCATAACTTAAGTCACATCAGTACAATATTTGAAGAGCGCATATATGTGAGAAAAAAAGAAGTCAAAGTAGAGATGAGCCTCGGAGATTTTGCTTGAGTGACTAGATGGATATTGATACCATAACCAAGATAGGGAACCACAGAGAAAGAAGTATGTTTATGGGAAGATGTTAAGTTCCAGTTGGACACGGTGAGTTTACAGTACCTTTGGTATATCCACGTAGGCATGTATAGTACAGTTCTAAGTGTCCATGAGCCTCTCCCCACCCCCACAACTTTGTTTTATACCGTGGTTTCTATGTTCTTGGTTTCTTAATTCTTTTCATTTCTGACCTCCAAGAGTTTCTCAGAATTTCTCCTGAAGGCATAAATACCATTATAGATTTATTCCTTTTTTTTTTTTATTTGTAAAATTTCTTTATTCAGAAGTTTTGTGGCACAGGAAGAACTATATGGTTCAGCCTATCACCTTAATTACTTTTTCTAGGAGGTGATTTCATGGGTTTATTATTTTCTTAAAATGGATAATATAAAATTACTATTTTTTAAATGTTAGCGATTGATGAATTGTTGAGGCAAGGTTTATATTCCTAAAAAGAGTGGGTGTTTATACTTGAGAGGTAAGTAATGATCTCATAGCATTTATAAGCACTAACGCACCTCCTGACCTAGCGTGTATGAGGTGTGGGAAAATAAGCAACCTGTATTTGAGAAGGCTTCAGGGAAGCCCTATCTTTGGGGAAGGAGTAGATCTATCATTTCCATTATCTGAGGAGGTCAAGGAAACTTTTCAGTGAAGATGATGTCTGAGATGCAGAGCAGTTCGTTTACTGTGGAACAAGGAGAGGGCCACAGAGGGAATGTTTGAATGGGTGTAAGATTATAGCTAGCTGCAAGGTTTTCACAAGAATAAGTCCAAAAAAGTAGTTGATACTGTGGCAGAGCAGAGGAGGATTGGGTAGTTCCCTGCTTGTCTGGAGTCGGCCAAGACTTGGATTAGTAGGATATTAGGTGGGAAGGCTGGTACAGGTATTAGTTACATTAAGTAAATTGAAACTACTCGATAACCAATTAGGAAAAAATATTAAGAAAAAATGAGATCCAAAATAATGAGCTTCTTAATTCTACCACTGAGTAATTTGTGATGCAATTAATGGAGACAAGAGAAAAGCAGGTTACAACTTAACTATTTGAGTACTCTCTTTTCAGCTAGATTAAACCTGCAGATAACTAGAATAAACCTTCTAAGCCATTTCTACAAAAGCATCTTTTCAAAGGGGAATGCTGCAAGAGGAAAAATAATATCAAATGGGAAGGCTTGTTTTATAGCTTTATTAAATCACTATGCTAAGTAATTATTGGACTATGGATATGAGATCTTTAAAACTATTGATAACCAGTGATAATTGCAAGACAGTGTGATTTTGCTTTATTAAAAACTAAATTTTAGAGATTTTTATGAGGTTTTAAATTAATGCTTAAATTTTATTATGTATGTTTAAATTTGTTTTTATAACAAACATTAATACCTTACAGAAAAAATGGTACTTATTCAGAGGAATTGCTGGGTATATATTTGCTTTAGACTTAATGAAAATTAAACATTTGTTTTCTTTCCTTAGTCCAAACCCCTGATACCTCTTCAAAAAGAGACTGATTCAGAGACCCAGAAAATGGTGCTTACAAACTACATGTTCCCTCAGCAGCCAAGGACTGAGGATGGTAGGCATTTAAGAATATCTTTTCTTTTAAAACAAATACTGATAAATTACAACAAAGGCGTGAAGTAAATTTTAAGTCTCAAAGACTTTTACTAATTTGAAGTGAATTTGTAGAATTAGTCGATAAAATTCTCTGAAAATGGGCAACATCTCAGAGTTATGGAATTTAGAGGTATATATATATATATAATATACTTCCTTAAATGATTCCTTGAAGTTAAACAGTGAACATCTATTATAGATCTCTCTGTTATAAATCATATTTAGCTAAATGTTAGGAATACATCTTAAGTGTTATGTTATTAGGACTATTAAGCCAGGAAATATTTTCTTTCACTTCTGTTGTTGGTTGTAGACTTACTACAACCCTTGGATCTACACATTGTATAAAGATAATCTGCAGACTTTTGACTAAATGTTATTCTAAGTTCTTAATTACATTTTGCCAAGAAAGGGAAATATACCTTTTACTACTGGCCACAAGTGTTTTTCAACAATTGTGGTATGGAATGCCTTTTATACTAAGGAGCAAATTGTTTCTAACATACGTTGTGTTCTATATGTGTATGATATATGTGTACTTAAAAATATAATTTTTACGTGTATATTTTTCCGAGGCCAGTGAAAATCTTCATGGCTCCAAGTTATTTAGAAATAAACTCTTAGTACATGTAAACACTAAAGATAAAATCTAAACTAATCATTAGTTTTGATTTATAAAATATACCATAAGCAAATTAAACTCTTGAGCTTTGGTTTCTTTATCTTGAAATAATAATAGTATCAGTTTTGTAGGGTTTTTGGAAACTGCTTGGCTCTGCTTGCCTTTTCAAGTATACCATAAAAGTATGTCAGTAGGGACTCCTAGCAATTTGAACCACATTCAGCAAACAAAAAAAATACTCCACTTCATTAACTATTAAGCAGCTACACAAAGTATTTAAAATATTCTTGGACTAGGCAATGAACACAAAGGAAAAACTGAATTCAAAAACTCCATTCCCATTGTTTGTATTTGGTTTCATGGCATTCTTAGTTTGAGTATGAGATTAAGAAGGTTAAGAGGCCAAAAATAAGGACTAAAAATATCATTATCCTACTTTCGCATAAATGTTCATATTGTCCATATTTGGGTATTCCAGGAATTTGTTTTTCTATTAGCTAATTTTAAATGCATTTAATCCCTGATTTTTTGAGTAGATATACTCATTTTCTTTTAATGGGCAGAAAACAAGTTGTGATTTTATTTGTATTGTACAAACTTACAGGATGATATACAGTGGTCAAATGGATTAATTTTTTAAGCTTTAGATTTTTTTTTAGTTGCCTAATAAGCAAAAAACTGTAACAGTTGTTAAATATTTACCTGTAATATTATCATATAGTAGGATATGGAAGTATTGAGTTTATATTAGACTCTTTATTTTCCTTACATTTTGATATAGAAAATATAAGCACTTTATTCACTTAATAAAGTTATACTATATATAATGTGTAATCCAGAGATGTAATTGCATGCTGTCATGTAACATATATCATTCTTTTTTTACCAAATATCTCACTCTTTTTGCTTTAACCACCTCCCCATTCCCAATACATAATGAACAATATTTTAATTAGGAAGATAATTCCTGAATGCAAAGACTTGGATAAAATAATTTATATATTACTATGTTACTTTTTGGAGGGAACTGCACAAAATCACATATCTATAGTGTTTTAATTGTTAGATTCTCTTCAGGAGCCCTCTAATAACAAAACAATACAAATAAGCTTTAGGGAAGAAAAGATACATAATCGATATTGTAAAGCAGTGTTAGAAATAAAAGAAAGAAATGTTAGAATCACAGCCTAGTTGTTAGTGTAGATTTATAGCTGCTGGCATTGACCAGTCTTGACTTACCTTAACAGACATATCTCATAAAGAAAATCATGAGCAAGTAATAGTTTTTCATAATTACAGTAAAATATTGTGGACTTTTTTTTTATAGTTATGTTCATATCAGATAATGAAAGTTTTAATCCTTCATTGTGGGAGGAACAGAGGAAGCAACGGGCTCAAGTGGCATTTGAATGTGATGAAGACAAAGATGAAAGAGAGGCACCTCCCAGGGTGAGTATGTTCTTTCTTTCTTCAGTTTGAAACAGGTCTGCTGGTATTTATTGGGTACTGTATATCCATCCTGTGCTGTTTTGGCGGATACAAAGAAATGTATTGGTTTTATTCTTTGCCTTCAAGGCATTTGAGGTTTTATTAATTATATATCACATAATATCATGTGAAGGAATTTGACAGTAATATAAAACTATGTGATTGAAAACCAGATTTCATACTGTATATAAATATAACAGAACAAAAGGTCATTGTTTTTCCCCTTCCCTTTCTTTAATGACATTCATATATATTCCAGGGATAAAGAACTCTGTTATGAACCTTTTGTTTCTTTATGACGATGTGTGTCACAGTGGTAGAAGTAACAAATACACACTTCCAAGTTACTTATGAATGTAATTCTTTTCCGCTTATACAAACTAACTGAATCCCAGGAAATGACGGGTTGATCTTGGAAGTGCTTGGTTCATGGCACATAAGACATAGTATGTAAAAGTAGGAATTTTATATGTGTCTGGATAAATGTCTAGCTGGAAAACATATATCTGTTACAAAGCCAAGTTGGCAATATGCATACCGTATATCTCCAAATGGGATAAGTTTATGTCTGCTAAAAAAGGTTTTAGAACAGTAAAATCTATGACTGTGACATCTTCGACTGTTGATGAAACCATACTTTTATTGAGTCTAAAATGCTTTCAAAGGCCTGTCATCTGTTTTTAAAGTTACCCCTATGAGCCATATATCCAATGTTATAAAGATAGATTATAGATTAAATTTCAAGGTTGATGTTAGAAATATTTATATTTAAATTTTGCTTGTTTTTCTAGGAGGGAAATTTAAAGAGATATCCAACACCATACCCAGATGAGCTTAAGAATATGGTCAAAACTGTTCAAACTATTGTACATAGATTAAAAGATGAAGAGACTAATGAAGACTCTGGAAAAGATTTGAAACCACATGAAGATCAGCAAGTTGTAAATAATGATGTGGGTGTGAAGGTTAGAAAACTCAATTCAAAAGAATTGACCGAAACCTATTTCAAGTTCTTTAAAATTTTTAAATAATAATCAATCTAATGATCCTTTTTGTGTAGACTAAATGTATTCTCAAATTTAGGATGATGTTCTCAACTGCCTGAACTAACAGCTATAATAAGTGAACTCTCTGATTGTTATAATGATTGCAGACTGTCCAGACTGTCCAGATGGGTAGGAGTGTCAGCGTAGGCTTTAAAAATTCATGATTATAGGAATACTTTTTCCCCACTGGTAATATCAATTTACTCTACCCAATTCTAATTGTAAATGTAATTGCTATGACAGACCATTGGCATTTATTTGGGATCTTTCAGAAACCTACATAAACTCTTAAATTATGTGTTCCTTTAATGGACTTTTCTTCTCACTTAGTAGCACAGAAACAGAAGTTTTATCATGTCACTAGAGTTATTATACATCCCACAATAAGCAGAAAACAGTCTAACCATCTTATGTTCATTGAGCATGATGAGCTAAGTGACTCACTCATGAACATGAGTTTTGCACCTTCTAAGATGAAATGTAGACTCAGCTGAACTGTAAAGTTGGATGTGGCTCATGGACCTTTGGGGACCACCTGTTCCCAAAATGAGCATTTCATCTGAATGCTACAGATTTCCACGTTTAAAGTTTCATTGATTTATCCAGAATAGGAAGGTGTTAAATTACTTTTAAATTTTCATGAACTTTAATACAAGAATAGATATAAAGCCTAAGGAATATGATTTCTTTATCTTCTCTTTTACTTAGACTTCAGAAAGTACTTCTCCAATAAGAAGCAAAGCTGATGAAAAAGAAAATTATGTGATAGGAAATTCTATACAGAAGACCAGTGAACCTGAAGCTGAGATCAGTCCTGGGAGTCTGCCAGTGTCTGCAAATATGAAAGCTTCTGAGAACTTGAAGCATGTTGTTAATCATGACGATGTTTTTGAGGTATGGCTTTATGATTATTCTGGAACGGTCATAACAATGGATAAGAATTTAGTACTTCATCATTGCCAACTGAAGATAGGAGAGATCTGATATTGACAGTAGAAAACATGCTAATACATTTACCATTGAGAAATTTCATTTTTACTGTAATATCACTCATTTATCACTTTAAACTTATTTTACTCATTGTACTCCAGTGTTTACTATGTAAGTTAGATTATGGCAATTCTACTCTACTTCTGTAGAATACATAATAGCAGTTGCTTTATTTAAAAATGAAAAGATTGTCATAGGTATACTTCGTCACTTTATTTAAGCATTTCTCATTGATAGAGACGTATTTTTCCTTTGAATGTCTGGGACTTTTTTTAGTTTCTTCTCATGGATCAATGAAAGCTATATATTTTTTTTTAAACTTTATTGAGGTGTATAACTCACATAAATTCACTCATTTCAATAAAGGGTACAACACAGTGGCCTTTAGTATTCTAAAAGATGTGCACCTTTCACCACAGTCATGTTTAGAACATTTTCATTACCCCCAAAAGAAAGTCTGTACTTCTTAGCCATCACCTGACAACCATTCTATCCCCCTGAGCCCTAGGCAGCTCGGAATCTACTTTATGTGCCTGTATAGATTTGGCTATTCTTGGCATTTTGTATAATCATACAGTATGTGTGGTCTTTGTGACTATTTTATTTTGCTTAACATAATATCTTCAAGATTATCTATATTGTAGTGTTTATCAATATTTCATCCATTTTTTATGTCTGAGCAGTATTCCGTTGTAATGGCAAATAATGGACATTTCAGGTACTTTCACATTTTGGCTATAATGAATAAGGCTGACATAAATATTTGTGTGGATATATATTTTTTCTTTTGGGTATATACTTAGGAGAAGAATTGCTGGATCATGTGGTAGTTATATGTTTAACTGTTCGACAAGCTGCAAAACAGTTTTCCAAAAGTGGTTGCACCATTTTACATTTCCCTCATACACTACTGGAAGTAATGGAAAATGGTAAAGCTGTAACTCTTAAAAATGAAATTTCGAAATATTTTCGATTTATAGCTGTATTGTCTACTCTTATATACTGGCTACAAGTGACTATTTAAGTAAATAAAATTAAAAATTGAACTTCTCAGTTACACTTACCGTGTTTCCATTGCTCAGTAGCCGCATCTGGCTAGTTAGTGTCTACCATGTTGAACCACATAGATCATGTCCATCATTACAGAAACTTCTATTGGAGATCGCTGGTGTATATAAAAATTGATATTCTAGATTTATAATAACATCTTTATTCTTGAAAATTTAAATATGTTCAAAGCACATCATCTGTCTTTACAGTTATCCTATGAGCTAGTATTTACTACAGGAAAAAGCTCATATGGCTTTTGAATGTCCTAATTGGATCACATCATTCAGTACACTATTATGTACGTTGAACCTAATATAACAGTCTGTAAAAGGGTTATTAGGTTTGTCCCAGTGACGTTATTACTCATTTAGTATAATTTTTGTGTATAAGGGCTGTGTTTGGAGCTATAGTGGCAGAATGAGTAAATGAATGTATAGAATATAATTAAAGTTAGACTGTGCCGAATGTGTAAGAAAAGTACTAATCAAAATATTAAGGGCTACAGAAATTTAGTAAAGAGATATTTTCTGGCTATGATGATCCACGGGTGCTTTAAGATGAAGGAGGCATTTAACCATTTTGAAATATTTCAGTCACCAGAGCTAGAACCGAATGAAGTATGGAAGGACTAACAAGAATGACTAACAAGAGCAGGATAGTGGTGTTTAGAAATGTAGAAAAGAGCATGTTCCATCTGACTGAATATGCCAGGGGCGATAGTATGAAATAAAATTAGTAGAGTAGATTGGATCCTGATTATTGAAGCCCTGAAAGCCATTCTAAGAAGTTTGCACTTAATGTTCTGTAGTCTTTGGGGAACCACCGAAGGCTTTTTAGCAGAGCATTACTTGTGATAGAGCTATGTATTAGGAGTTATCTGGCAGCAGATACTGAATTCTCCAAGTTTGAGGGCTTTTGAATAATGGTAGTAGAAAATGCAGACTAGGAGTTAGTCACAAGATTACAGATATAATGTGCGAATACCCTTGCCTATAAGAAATGGAGAAGAGGGAACAGTCTTGTAACTGCCCAAATAGAATGACAATGCCGTTAATAGAAATACGGGTATTAAGAAAACAGCCTTGTAAAGACAAGTTTGTTTTTAGATATGTCAAATTTGAAGGAATGGCAAGACCATCAGGTAGACATATTCAGTAGGTAGTTGGTAATGTGGGTCTTTAGCTCATGAGAAATCAAAGCTAGATTATAAATTGGAGAACTGTCTGTATTAAACATAATCATTGAAGAAAATGCATATCCAGGGAA
>NW_006436298.1:4537853-4556878 GCF_000325575.1 Pteropus alecto
TTAAGTGATGTGGACAAAGGAGAAAGAAAGGTGGGAGGAGATTTAGGAGACTGCAGTTCCCAGAAGCCCAGGTATAATATAATTTCATGAAGAAGAAAGTCTCTCTGGTCAGCAGTTTTAAGTGCTGCAGATATCAAAGATTAGGACACACCATTTGCCCTTCCTCGTTACATTCATTGTCATTAAGTCCTGTTAACTCCAAAATTTCTGTGGAATTCTTTTTGTCTTCAGGCTATCAGTGCCATTGCCTAAGGACAAATGTGGTCTTTTTTTCTCCAGGACTGACGTGATAGCTAGATTCCTTCCTACCAGTCTCTTTCTCTTCCTATACATTCTTCATTTTAAAATATGGTCTGTCTGACCTTGTGAGTTTCTGGCTTGGCAACTTTCAGTCATACCCAACACACACTTCATTGAGTCTATACTCGGCATAATCTTTCAGCATCCAATCCAGCCTACCTTTTCTGCCTCCTGCCACTTATCCTGAGCTCCAACTGCTTGGAGCTGACTTGCCATACCTTTTATTTGCATGCTTTCCTCTACTCAGAATGTCATTCCCCTCTTAACTCACAGTTCAAGACTAGACAGAATTTACATTCCTTTTCTATTCTACAATTACCAGTCCAACTCTTTCCATTGTAGTACAGTCTTGAATAGGGTTGGCAAACTATGGCCTATGGCCCAGATCTGCCCACTACCTGTTTTTGTGTGGCTTGCAAGCTAAGAACTTGTAAGAGCTTTTACATTATTAAATGGTTGAATAAAAATCAAAAGAATATTTCATGATGTGAAAAATTAGATGAAATTCAGTTTTACTGGCATACAGCCCTGGTCATTTTTCTGCATCTTATCTCTAACTACTTTTGTGCACAACAGTAGAGTTGGGTAATTGAAACAGATCATTGCACGGCCCTCTAAGTGTAAAATATTTACTGTCTGGCCTTTTCACTGAAAGCTTGCTGACTCCAGTCTATATATTTAATATGGCACTTGTGAGTACCAAAAGGTCTTAGTACTTTTAACAGAACACCTTTTTAAAACCTTTTTTTTTTTTTCATCATATTAACTGGGAATAATTTAACCTGCAGAAGATCTGATTTTTTTATACAATATTATAATTTTTCCATTAATAGGTCTTTTTTTCCCTATGGAATAGCTTTCGATGCTAGATAACTTGGGATAATTGCCAAATATTAGAGAAAAATTTATGGAGAATAATATAAAATTCTGTCTTCCTATTAGACAAAAATTGCCATTAATTCATTTTAGCAGAAGAAGAATTACCTCAGTTCTGATTCCTTAGAATCTATTGATCCTTGAGGTAATAAATTTGAGGATTAGGAAGACTTTTTATTGGAGCAAACTGAGTTTTTCAATGACAGGAATTATTTTATTTTATTTCATTCCTCTGGTACTTGACATAGTACCAGGCACAAGTAATCATTAGTACACTCGAATTAAGGCCTGCCACAGAAAATTAATCCCATAAGTGCTTTGGCATATTGTTAATAACTACCATAGTTTTATTGCTGTTATCTTGAAATTTTTAAAATAAATCATATACTACTTTTAGTCACTACATGTTACCATAAAAAGGTTTCAGACATGTTCTAAACATTCTTTCCTATCTGATGTTCTTATGACTTAATATTTATTCATTTAAAGAAACCAAAATCTATTTTCATAAATATTTTCACTCTTTTTTCTTTAAATTAGGAATCTGAAGAACTTTCTTCTGATGAAGAAATGAAAATGGCAGAGATGCGACCGCCATTAATTGAAACATCTATTAACCAGCCAAAAGTGGTAGCACTTAGTAATAACAAGAAAGGTTAGCCGTTAAAGGAAAGTGCTAAGAATAGAAATGCACTGAATAAAATTTATAATTTTTTGGAATAAATTTCATTAAATGTCATTATATTATTTAAAACACTGTTTAGCAACAATTTTTAAAACATGCCTTTTTAAAAGGCCTGTTTCTTCTCTTGATAGACCTGTTCTCCCTTGTGCAAGTCTGCTTACAAGGGCATGGACTTTATAACAAAGGCAGACAAGCCTAGATTATGATTTCATTTCCACCACTTATTTGTTTTATGATTCTTGAGCTCTGCCTAATTTTATCCATCTGTACATACCTAATTTGACATAAAATGAGGCTAATGAAGGATTTTGTGAATATCAGATATACTAAATTATTCAGTGTACTCAGATCTAACATATTACCTGACTTATAGTAGATTCTTGTTATTTTATCTATCCCTGAACTTATTTTTGAACCACCCCCCTTTCCAGACATTCTTTCATGTAACATAGAATCTTAGACTCCTAGAAATGAAAGGAAGCTTGGAGATTATCTATCACTTCCTTTATCCTTCCCTCACTCCGTCCTACCAGTGCCTGAACACCTCTACACCATCTCCACCAAATATTTATCCAACCTTTGCCTTTATGGCATTAATGAAACTTACTATCAAGGTTGCCCTCGAATAGCTTGTGTTCATAATAATAATGGTAATGTTTGTTGAGTACTTATTAGTTGCTGCTTGTTATATGTTAAATATTTTACATGTTATTATCTAATTGTCACAATTGTTCCATAATACCAAGATGGAAGAAGAGGAATGTATCTAGGAAAGAATTTAAGTGCCATATAGTTTAACATTATTTTTAAAATTTATGATCCAAGACTCTGATATCTTAAAGTTGAAGTTACAGAGCCCCATATACTACTGTTTTTAATTGTTGACGCAGTTCAGACTACTTGAACTGAGATGTTGGAACTACAAAAATATCCTTAATTCATGTATTCTCCTATGTCTGTATATACTATTTCTATGATTAGGCTAGAATTAGTTAAAAACATCCTTTAGCATTGTAAAGATGTTACGTTACTATCTTTTTGATCACTACTTTTAAAAACTACTTTTTTATACTAGCCTATAATGGAATATGAATATTGTCTTACGCTTATGTAATTGTTACACACAAAACCATCTTGTATATTGAGTTCACTATTTATATACAGTTCTTTGAAATTTATATACAGTTCCTACATGAAAACAATTCCATACATGTAGAAAATAATTTCTTCCCCAGATAAGTGTACCAAGGCTGTGAACTATACTCTATATTTGTTATTGTTATGACTTTTTAAAATTATAAATGAATGGAAAAGCATATACACTTAAACTAATTGATAGCTTAGAGAACACTGTGTAATCATCCTGTCAGTAGTTATAACTAAATCAAATTCTGAGCGACCCTAACATTGGTTATATTTTTTTAGATACTAAAGGTATCACTATTTTAAAATTCTTCAATTTATGTGTGTATTAGGACTGAATTTTCAGAGGTGCCTCTGGTTATCTTATCCATGTGATTCTTTACCTTATACATTGAACCAGGACAATATAAATGTCATTTGTCATTACTGAAATATATTTCATAGAGTTCTTCGTGACTTTATCAACAGCTTAAGTATTTTTGTTTCAGATGATACAAAGGATACAGATTCTTTATCAGATGAAGTTACACACAATAGCAATCAGAATAACAGCAACTGTTCTTCTCCATCTCGGATGTCTGATTCAGTTTCTCTTAATACCGATAGCAGTCAAGATACCTCACTCTGCTCTCCAGTGAAACAAACTCATATTGGTATTAATTCAAAAATCAGGTTTGTGAACGTCTCAACAAAATGATTTATTTGTACAATAGAGATATTAAGGTAAATAAATATATATGACTAATGCATGAAACATAAAGATTTCACAAATATTATAGAAATGGTTCAGGAAGCATATAATTTCTCCATTATTTTATGACTAATTAACTTTTATACATTTTCGTTTTAGATTAATATTTTAAGTGGGGAAGAAAAGATTTAAAATATATTCTATTTCTCTTTGTTAAAGGTTGAACAGTTTTATAATATTTCTAGGTATTACAGACTGGAGTAAGTTGAAAGGGGGTATTTTTAGGGTTAAAAATGCAAAATTATTTGGGGGAGATGTAATTAAAGGATTCATTCAAATACTTTTGATTAGTGCTATATCTTTGCGTTAGGCTTAAATTTGTAGGTCAAACTCTCTAAAACAAGACTGAATTCCTAAAGGCTGGAATTTAGCTAAAGTTTAAAACAAATTTATTATTTAAGCTTTCAAGAAGTTTGGTTATCAAAGTAAAAGTATACCATTTTACCTTCATGTTAATCTATCAGCTAGCGTTCTTGATAGAAAGATTTGGGTTGCTACTGAACCCAAAGCTTATTATATTATATTGGTAACTATTTTTTCAGAGTTAAATGTTTTTAGCTCTGTATTTTGACTAAGTGGTTCATGATGAAAATTAATATTGATTATCTATGAGTTTTACTTAGTATGTTTTGTCTTTAATCTAAATCTATATTATTTGACTATTATAATATTTTTAAATTACAAGGTTGATAATAAATGCCTTTCATCTGTAATTCCCGTCAACTATTTTAACTTCGTATACCTACACATTAACTAATTAGTTATTAATGTTCCTCTTACTAAGAAAACTGGACTTTGTGATGTTTGTGATAAAATTATCTTTGTTTTAGGCAAGAAGATGAAAATTTTAACAGCCTTTTACAAAATGGAGATATTTTAAACCATTCAACAGAGGAAAAATTCAAGATTCATGATAAAAATGATTTTAACTTACCTGAAGCTCTTATTGAGAAAGATGACTCAACAGCCACATCTGATGAATCTCACAAATTAGACCATATCAATATGAATCTTAATAAACTTGTAACTAATGATACATTTCAACCAGAGAGAGCAGAAAGATCAAAGACACAGGATATAGTGCTTGGAACGGGATTTTTAAGCATTAATGCTAAAGGAGAAGCTGAGCACTTGGAAAATGGAAACAAGTATCCTAATCTGGAATGTATAAATAAGGTAAATGGACATTCTGAGGCAACTCCACAGTCTCCTAGGAGGACTGAACCACTTGACACTGATTCTTCTGTCGATATGGGTATTTCCAAAAGCACTGAAGATCTCTCCCCTCAGAGAAGTGGGCCAATTGGATCTGTTGTGAAATCTCATAGCATAACTAATATGGAGACTGGAGGGTTAAAAATCTATGACATTATTAGTGATAATGGACCCCAGCAGCCAAGTGCAACAGTTAAAGTCACATCTACTGTTGATGGGAAAAATATAGTCAGAAGTAAGTCTGCTACGCTTTTATATGATCAACCACTGCAGGTATTTACTGCTTCTTCTTCATCTTCTGATTTAATATCAGGTACAAAGGCGATTTTCAAATTTGATTCAAATCATAATCCTGAAGAGCCAAATATAAGAGGACCCACAACAAGTGGCCCACAATCTATGCCTCAAATATATGGTCCTCCACAATATAATATTCAGTATAGCAGCAGTGCTTCAGTCAAGGACACTTTGTGGCACTCCAAACAAAACCCTCAAATAGATCATGTCAGTTTTCCTCCTCAGCGCCTTCCTAGATCAGAAAGCACAGAAAATCACAGTTACGCTAAACATTCTGCCAATATGAATTTCTCTAACCATAACAACATTCGAGCTAGTACCGGATACCATTTACATCCGAGACTTGGCCCAGGAAGACATGGGGACATGTGGGCCATCTCACCAAATGACCGCCTCGTTCCTGGAGCAACTCGAAATACAGTTCAGCGACAAAGCAGCGTGTCATCCACAGCCTCTGTAAATCTTGGTGAGCCAGGTCCCACCAGGCGGGCACACGTCCCCGAAGGAGATTATTTATCGTACAGGGAGTTACACTCAGTTGGAAGAACTCCTCCAGTGATGCCAGGATCACAGAGACCTCTTTCAGCACGAACATACAGCATCGATGGTCCAAATGCATCTAGGCCTCAGAGTGCTCGACCTTCGGTTAGTGAAATACCAGAGAGAACTATGTCAGTTAGTGATTTCAATTATTCACGGACTAGTCCTTCAAAAAGACCAAATGCAAGGGTTGGTTCTGAGCATTCTTTATTAGATCCTCCGGGAAAAAGTAAAGTTCCTCTTGATTGGCGAGAACAAGTACTACGACACATTGAGGCCAAAAAGTTAGAAAAGGTAATTAAACATGAATTTTTCATTCTCTCCTTTGTGAATTTACTACTTTTCCTTTAAAATAGTTAGCATTCTTTGCTTTTTAAAAAAGGTAAAACAAAGTGCTCCGAATTATTGAAAATATACTTATATTCTAATAGGGGTTTTTTGGTACCGAGAATAGAGTTCCAACTTCATACTTAGCCAGACCAAAAACAATTGATAGTAGTGTAAGCTACTTTCCCTTTTCTTATTCCTCACTGTTTTCTAATGGGCTTACATTCATATTCTATATTTATGTATGTACCTCTTTGGATTGTGCCACACATACTATAAATAATACATACATATATACATGTTTGCCTCCGTTTAGCATTTTCTGAACTGTTGTCATCTATTAATTGTTGATTATGTAAATATGTGTACAAAAATAAACAATCTTTATATAGTTAACAGAAAAAAAAAAAACAAGAAATGTACTATAAATGTAAATATTTTATCTAAGATTGCCCACCCCTCCCCAGTTATATAACTAACACTGTCACTGACACTGATGGCTTCTGGCATGGCATTTACTCTTTTCTGAACTGCATTACTGACCTATTTGAACTCAGGCGTGTGGCTCTACTGTAGTTTGGAAATTGTTGGCAAAATAGCTTCTGTTTGTTTTTTAAAAGGAGTTAAAAATTTTTAAATATCTTGTAAAGCCAATATATCAGTGCCACAGTTCTGTGGCTCTGTGTGTGTGTGTGTGTGTGTGTGTATCATATTCTTTAATGAATTTTACCTAAGAATTACCTTACCTCTGCTTAAGATACATTTCTAAAAGTAGCCAAACATATACAACCTCAAAACAATTTCTTAAGTCAAATTTTTCAGAAAAAAATACCTAAAATATAATTAATACCTTATGTCAATTCATGTTAGTTCTATGCAGTGCTATCCTCTCAACTTTAAAGAGCTGAGCTGTCTATAGGTATTGGGAAACTTCATTTTCATCTATTTGTTTGAGCTGTAACTTTGTACATACTGTTGAGGCTTTTTTGAACTTGTGTGCTTTTTTTTTTTTAAAGGAATCTAGAAATTTTTAATCACAGGAGTAGTATAGCTATTTTATAAATAAACTTCTGATGATAATGTGGAATTGGATTTGAGGAGGAAGAGTCCATAGTTAAGTTGATTGACTTATGAGACTGTCTGGTGGTCCATTAAATAAATGAGAAATGTATTAGTAGAATTGAGACAAAGGAATGAATGCAAGAGGCAATTCTGAAATAGACTTTATGAGTTTACTTCTGATTGGATTATTCCTTTAATCAGTCATTGAAGGAAAGGGATTAAGTTTGAGATTGGCGCCTGGAATAACTGATTGTTGAGAATGCCATTAACTATCCTTGGACCTAGAGGAGGAATAGGAGCTTTGGAGTAAGAGATGAGTTTATTTACTATATTATACTATATGTACCATATTATATTACATTATATTATTAGTTGACATCTCAGATGGCTGTTCTCTCATTACTTATCCTGTCCGACAGAGATGTGCCTGGACTTCAGCAAATAGGAAGCAAGTAGCAACCACCTCATTGTTCATTTGTGCCTCTCTGCTTTTTATATTTAGAAATTTGTCATACAGTTGCTTGAAGTGTAAATGACATTAGTTTCTCAGTTGAGCCCACTGGTAATTTAGAGGTGAGAATAAGTTCAATAACACTAAGAAAAGCCTTATGAGGACACAGGGCAACATGATTTAGACTCCAAACTTGAAAGCATTGATTAACAATGGTAGAGTGTGATGGAAGATCTGTATTTGCTCCTCTGCAACTCCTCTTCCTCTGCAAACAAAATTCTGGTGGCATAGTGGACATTTGAAAACTTTATCCAGGCAATTTCACTATGCCTGTCCTACCTCTGGAGGTAAGTTACTACTTTGCCCACATGAGAGTTTAATAACAATACAGAAATAGGTAAGTTATTGGCTTTTAATTGGTTTTAAAACCTTGTAGTAGTAACATCCCTTCTCACCCCCACAACCAACTACCTGAACCCAAACTTATAAAATAGATCTCACCTCAAAAATCTCAAGACATTTACAAATAAAATATCAACAGCATTGAAAATAAATAAAAATTTTTATTTCAAAGTTGAATTATTACTAATGTCAGCATTTGCTAATATTACTTATTAAAAAACTTAGACAAAAAGCACTCAACCAAAATATGATTAACAACATAATTTCCATGCTCACTTGCTATTGTACAATTTTTAGCATATAATGAACAACAGTGTGGAGGACATATGTCCAGCACATAATTGAACTCTGCACAATGTGTTGATGTGTTGTGAATGGGGCACAGTTTTATATGGATGCCTAGGCACAACCCTGAATTAAAAACCAGACCTATTCTGAGCTTCAGCTTCTTAGTCAGTGAAATATTTACAAAAATCCGATATATGTTTAAAGATGACAGAAAAGGCTTTGTTCCCGATCTGTATATCCTTAAACAGGGACAGTCTGTCCCTTTAGGTTAATAATACATTAAAACAAAATGTGTATGTATGTAACTGTGTGTATAATTTTTTTATTTTTACATTCTAATGTTTATGGAATCTCTGAATTGCTTCTGCCAAATCTTTACCTTTCATGAAATGATTTGGAAAAGTACTGGCCTAGCCTATTAAGTTTGACTTTTTCTTTAATCATTACTTTAGAATCTATGGAATAAAAGTATACATTGTACTATTTTAGATCCATTTCATTCTGGAATGTCATATTAATGTTCTTGGTATTCAACATCAACTTCATAATCTAGAGAAGGTATATATTCCATAAGAGTAACATAGAAATGTTTGTTATGACATTTCTGTATTTCTTATTAACAAGCCATGCTCAGTGTGGTTTCTCTCAGTTTGACCATCAGACCTTTAGTATTCAGGGACACGACTAAAAAGCAACCACATGAAAGAACAGCAGTTAACAACTCTGGGGATAAACAAGCAAGAATAATGAGAATCAGGCATTGCATTTATTGAGGTACATTTTTCAAGCAGCTCTGGGATTAGTGATTAAGCATTCATATAAACTCAATCTTTGGAAGGGTCCCATCAGTAGTTCTTCAAGCTTAAGCGGCAAAGGCTACTACTAATTCCTAAAGTAAAATAATCTTTAATATCTATTTATTTGAATGGAAAAGTTTTTATACATGTATTTTCTAGTTGTTTTTTTTAATCTTGGTAATTCTAGAGCAGTGGGAGCCTTTTAAATGTTATATCCTAAAATCCTCTGTTTTTCTATTATACTTTTACCTAATGTAAGAGATTTTTCTAAATGTGGAAGATAATTATTTTTAGACATTGCTATGGCCAAGAGCCTGGTGGTATGTTTTGCAGATATATTTTGTGCTATATTATGTATATTTAAATTCTGCATTTACTTAATAATAATGCAATTTCTACAAAATGAAAGACTCTAGAAATTCATTTTGACTTAGAAATAACTGGTTGTTGGTAAAATTTATCTTATAGGGGAGTTTGTGTTCCATGTGTAACTATGTATGTGTACAGATACATCTGGATATGACATTAATTCCTATTTTCTTATGAACTAATAAGTTATATGTCTGGAGTAAAGGAAATAATAGCATGAAAGCATCTATATTTTTATACTTTATCCTTTGGTGTTTAAATGTGATGGTTGGATTACATGTAATTTGTGTGTCTATGTTTATGTTGTCATGTAAATATATGTTAAATAGTGCCAATTTCAGTGGCACTGAAAATTCCATGTTGCATGATATTTCTGTGTGGTATTGGGGTTATTGTAAATACATCTGTGTACATAACATGTCTTGTGAATTTTGCATGCTGCACTAATCTCTGTTAAATCTATCCCCTCTTTATTCAGAGCATGCTGTCAAGGTCCTTTAATTCCAATTTTACTGCTGTAAGCAACTTTCACTATGGCAGCTCTAGGGATCTGCATGGCAGCCAAGGCAGTCTTGCCTTGAGTGTTGCAGACGGAAGAGGTTCTGGTGGGCACATTTTTCGAGTGAGTACCTGTTGTAGACCAGTACTTTAGTACGTAGAAGAAAAGTAAACCCCACATTTCAATGTTTAAACATTTTTAAAAAATAAATTTTTATTGTGGGTTAGGTATCTTGATTACCTCCCAGTTCCTCCGTGGCTTAGTGCTAAAACTTTTCTGCAAAGCTGATTTAAGTTTCTTTGATCATAATTAAGGATGTAGTTAACTTTTTATGTAAAAAGCATGAGCAATAAGAATAACTGAGAGGTTTTTAAAAAAATTATTCTCAGTGCTTTCTCTTAAAATTAGCTTGCTCTCCCTAAACTCAAGATTTTAAGGCTGTGCCATATGTAATCCACAGAGGAGTTGTGGGGAAAAGTAATTTGCAGTTTAATGATTGTTAGCAAATAAAAAGCACTAAGAACTAAGTGGAACTAAGTTTAATCATAATTCACTGAACATGATTAAATGTGATACTAGAGAAACTGTATTAAGTACCAGTGAAAAGACAAAATCCAAATTCTTTATTACCCACATTTTCATTGGTGGTAAAGAAGAAGAGTTTATTCTTTTAATGAAAGTTAAGGGTAGGGGATAAGAATAAGCAGAGAAGGAAAAAGAACAACTCTGACATGGCTGTATTAAGATTTTTCATAACAACTTGAGGTGGTAGCATGCCCTCTAAATATTTCCTTGACCCTCTCCATCCTTTATGGCCTTATTATATGGCCTTATTTTATCCCTTTATGGCCTTACTTTATCTTCCTTTATGGCCTTATTTTATCCCTTCCTCAGTTTTATTTCCATATTGACCCTGCTTACTTCTGGGTCCTTTGCTTTTACTTGAGCATCCATGCCCTTCTCTCTCCCGCCTCCCTCCCCTTTCCCCCCCCACACACACTTTGTAATACACTCTTGGCTTTGCCCTCTTGTGTAAGCTCACTCTTCAGGGCAGCAGTCCATGATGTCCTAATGGAGTCGGAGGGCTGACCCGACTCTCCCCACCCCACCCCACACACACACACTTTGTAATACACTCTTGGCTTTGCCCTCTTGTGTTCTAGAGTAGGATTTGCTTTTTTCTGGCTGTGCATCACCCATCTTGCTCTGCCTTCTGTCTTCTGTCGCTGGCCACCACTTGGTTTCCATGGTATGTTAAAGTGGCAGCAATTGTTTTGTGACTTATCAGTTTGAAATGGGGAGAGAGAAGGGTGATGGCTATGAAACCCTGCATTTCTAAGACTTATTCCAACTGAAGCCACAGAGTAAAGACCCCAGGGGCTTTTATTAACTTAGGAGTAATCTTTATTGTCATAATTGTTCGTTCCAAGATCTTATACAGTAATGTTTTTTGCTCATCATTCTTAAATTCAGACCCTTTAATTCTGTTACATTTTACTTTTCCATATATAATATACTTGTTCTTTTAAAGACTAGATAAACGTGGTTGTACGTGAGGCTTGAATTTAAACTTCAAGTTATGAGCGAAGTTGATTTTTATGTATTCTGAAAGCATAGCTCAAAAATTGAGAAGGAAAATAAAGTATTCATTGTATAAATACACGAAATTTGATCAAACCAGATCTAAAAATGCTATGCCATGGTTTGAATTAGCAACTACCTGTGCACGATAGATCACTTACAGGTATAGCTTCTAAGATTAAATTATAAACCCTTAAGTTTGTGTATATTATGTGGCATATTATAATGAAGTAGATTTCAGATTATTTTTCAACATGATATAATTTGCATATGTATGTTGCTAGCCATATACTGTTTGAAAGTGACGATAATGCTATTTATCACAATTCCTTTAGTTTTCTAAAATATAGCTAAGTGAAAAATATAGGCATTTTGCTTCCCAGAATAAGCATACTTATAAGAAATATTCAGAGATAAAGAGATATTGAATCTGTTCTTTCTCTAAAGTTATCTTTGTGATAAACTATAAGGATATTATTTCATATATAAAAATTTGAATTTGAATTTTAAAAAGAATTCATCAAACCAGTGCTTTTGAAAATTCGAAGCTGACTAATATAAGTATGATAGTATTAAGCTAAAGCCAGTTTTATATGACTGTATGTTTATTAGTACTGCTCATCATTAAAAAGAAAACCCTGGGTGATACTGTGCTGTTAAAAAAACTTTGTGGTGTTCAACAGCAGTGTATTATAGTTGCTCTTAAAAGTTGGGACTCTCATTGCTTCTCAGACTTTTGGCTAAGATCAAGTGTAAAAGTTAGGACTCAGATTAATAACTAAATTTATTGCTCAAAGTGTTAAAAGATAGGTATTAATGTAAATAAACCTAAAAGCATTATAAAGAAATACCTTAATAGTGTATAGCTGTGTTTACTTTTCACACATTACAAGAACAAACATTTTGCCATTAATGTTGGAAAATGGTTAAAAGTACTAATTTTTTCTATTTTTATTGAGATATAATTGACATATAATATTGTATTAGTCCATCATGATGATTCGATATATGTATGTATTATGAAATGATCACTACAATAAGTTAAGACCCATTAAAAAGGTAGTAAGATCGGTGGCAGTTCTTGATGGTCATGTTTTATTTGGCTCCTCATGTTTCTGTTATCTAGCACTACTATTTTCTGATCTCCTCTCAAGAATCATCATCATTTTGGTTACATATCTTAAAGATCATTATCTGTTTACTTTCTGTTTTCCCCTAATTTGAAGCATCCCCAGACATCCTTTCCAGGAGATCCTTGTCCAGATGGTATATTCATTTCAGAACAGCACAGCTACTCATCAGCTACACTTAGTCACAGAGATGTTCCTCCAGACAGCTTGATGAAAGTAGGTGCTCAGGAAATAAATGAGGCGGCATCTGTGAGCTTACAATCCTCTGGCTTTGAACTACAAATACCATAAATGCTTTAACACCAAAGTACTTTTTTGATGACTTTTCTCTCCTTGCTTAGTAAGGATTTTATTGTTTATTTTTGTTAAGATTTTTATTAAAATACAACTAACTTACAATATTAGTTTCAGGTGTACACCATAGTTGTTTAACATTCGTGTACCTAAAGAAGTGATTACCATGAAAAGTTCAGCAACCATCTGACACTGTATAGCGCTCTCTCAATGTTATTGACTATATTCCCTATTCTGTACACCATGTCCTCATGACTCATTTGTTTTATACCTGGAAGTTCTTATTCCCCTTCACCTTTTTCTCTTTCTTTCTGATTTTTCAATTACAGTTAACAGTATTATTTTATATTAGTTTCAAGTTACAGCATATGGTTAGACTTTTATATAATTTACGAAGTGATCCCCTACCCTAGTTAGTCTAGTACCCATCTGGCACTGTATGTAGTTATTACCATATTATTAACTCTATTCCCGATGCTTATTTAATATCCCCATAACTATTTCATAACTACCAATTTGTACTTCCTAATCCCTTCATCTTTTTTACCCAAAAAGATTTTTTTTTTTACTAATTGAGAAATAGATTGCACTCTGTTATTTCTCAGTTTATTCTATGATTTTTTTTCCTGATACTGGAGAACTATTTTGTTGTTATTTTTGGATTTCTATTGTTTCACTTATTTTATCACTTGAATCAGGGGCTTTTTTGACATTCCTGACAGTAAACCTATTTGGAGAGTCAAAGATGAACCTGTCTTAAATTCTTCATTTAAGGATGTTTTACTATTAGCGAAGGCATTTTCAGATACTTTAAATGTAATTAGAAGTCATCTTGAAAGAGTTCTGTATGTGGTAGATTAGATGATGGTTATATTCTTAATTACTTTTGTGATTAAAGCGTCACCCATTTAGAGAGTTTACTTTTCGGTCACCAATGCCAGATAATTCTTTTCTTTAGTGTTCTCTTCAGTTCTTTCTCAATTAATCCCATTTCCTAGTATAACCAGATAAAATTATGAAACCTGGTTATGTATCACATAAACTTCTACATTGTTCTGGAGAGTAGAAATCCAGCCATATAACATTTAAGTTTGTAGGTATCTATTTTACCTCCTTTTTTTTTCTTTCAATTGAGCTCTGTCACCTTTTTTTTTTTTTTTCTTTTTATTATCAATTTTGTGGTTTAGGTTACTGATTTTTTTTTAATGCTTTTTACTCTCCTGAGCCATCTGCTAATCAATCATAGCTTAATATATTCCAAAGGTATGTATAACATTAATAGAGAATGGCAGGCATGACCAAGTGTCTAGGTGTCAGGGACTCTTAAGAAGGAGTCAGAAGTAATTATAGCCTGGAGAATTCTCTCCAGGAGAAAAGTATTCAATCTGCACATAGGAAAGAATGATATAAACATGGAGAAAAGTAAGTGCTATCTACAGAGTTGTGTGTAAGTAGTAAAATAACAGCACAACCATTTAAGTACTCTTGGACAGATTAATTGCTTCAGATCTACAGTGATCAAGAGTAAATAATAAAAGATTTGTCATAGAGTAATAACATCTTTGTGCTAATATCTCTGTCATAAAAGTCATGTGTGTTTCCAGACTTCAGAATTAACTAACCTCTCAAGTATAACAGTGGAAAAAAAGAACTTTTTTAGAAGTAAAAACCATTTTTTACCAAAAACAAAACTTCTTTGTATCCTTCAGTAAGATTCACAAAGAACAGTATGTAGTTCTGAAACTATTGCCATAGTCTTTTCCTAAACTTTTCTGCCTTTGGATAATTTTAGGAAAATGGGGCTCATTTATTTCCCTCATAGTTTTTCTATAATGTCCTTGTGGATGAGATAACCTTTTTATTTATAATCAACAGTGATATTTCAAATATTTAAATAGCTCAAACCTATTTCCTCTTCTACATAAAAATCTCTTCATGCGCAAATATTTATAATACAAACAACCTTATTTTTTAGATAGATTTCTCACACTAACAGAATAAGCTATTAGCCACATTTCTACAAAGGTGATTTTTAAGTCTAAAGTTCAGATTAGTCTCTAAAAAATGAGAGGCACTGGAATGAGGGTAATTCTTCAACAACAACAAAATAAACTCAAGATTTTTATTTAGCTCATGAAAAGTAAAATAAAATGCCAAGGTTTAATTTTTGTAGTTACTATCCTATAGAATTAAATAGAGTTTAAAAATTGCTAACTGATACATACACATGAGGAATGAATCATATTTCCTATTAGATAGCTGAATTGGCTTGTTACCTTTAGAAAGGAAGGAATAAAGGTAGAAAAGTATAGTTAGATTAGGAAAAAAATTCTACCACAAAATTAGTTACATTTGTTCTGAAGAAAAATATCAGCAAATGCGTCTTTTGTGTATATATGAGAGATTAAATGTAGTATAGGAAAAAATATCCTTTTAATGGGCTTAAATTTAAAAATTTTGGCATATTGTTTACCATTTTAACATTTGGTTAGTATGAGATAGGTACATTTATATTGAACAGAAAACAATTTTAAATGTAGATATGACTTTTGAAAGCTTTAAAGAACGAGTCCATCAGCTAGCACTCAGATTTAGAATTAAAACATTTATAGCTTTTTTCTTTTAAAAGTGTAAAATTATAAGAAATAAGTGGCATGAAATGGTGTGATTTAGAATGTTAAATTCTAGTATTTTTGAAATATTCCAAGAAGAAAATCCAGGTATTTGCAATAAGACATTATTATTGGTCATTTTAAGACACTTCATGTTTTTCTTAGATACCTTTGAGTAATGGACAGATGGGCCAGCCTCTCAGGCCTCAGGCAAATTATAGTCAAATACATCACCCCCTTCCTCAGGCATCTGTGGCAAGGCATCCCTCTAGAGAACAACTAATTGATTACTTGATGCTGAAAGTGGCCCACCAGCCTCCATATACACAGCCCCATTGTTCTCCTAGACAAGGCCATGAACTGGCAAGGCAAGAGGTAAGAATAATCAAGAATATTTGAAATATGAGACTAAACTTTTAACGTTTTTTATAGGTTATTTAATCGTTGGCAATAAATCCATATAGAATTTTAACATAGTTTTTACCGTTTTGTTTAAAGGTTTGGTTTCCCATTAAGTTTATGAGGTGTTAAACTTTGTAGTTTAACTTTGTGATCTTCCCTGTGTATTAATTGACATAGGATATAGTGTTATAGGCATGCTCTTTTTCCTAAGGTGGTTGTTTTTCCAAAACCAGTTGATGATACTTCGGTAATCAGACCTTCTTCAGAAATACAATTAGTAGATCATTAAACTCGAATTGGCATAATATGGTTTGCTATTGTTATTTGACACTCAGCTTTTGAACTTGACTATAGTCTCCAAACTGCTTTGAGAACTAAATCTTACAAAGTACTTTTAGAAAATTATGAATTATATAGTTATATATTTTGATAGTTTATTGATAAAATTATGTTATTAGAAACAGGTAGAGAACAAATGTTTTGTTCGTTTTGGTTTGGTCTCTGGGAAAAGGAGCGTTTTTTAACAAATAGTTTTTGCATCTTTTTGTGTAGCTTGGTTAAAAAAGTATTATTAATTGATCATCAATCCCAACTCCTTTGAAGCATATGCTAAGCAGATTCAGGAAATGGGTTAATATCCAACAACCACCCAGGGATCTTTTATATATCTATGAAACGCCCAATAGACAAAGATACTATGTTATTTAGATGTTTCACAAATGGAAACTAATAATAAAATACATGTTTTGTGTCAGTGTTCTGTCATTAAAATCCACGACGTCTAAAAAATATATAGGGTCAATATTAAGTAGTTGCCTGTCCTCATAAGGCAGCAGTAGATTAAGTTAGGAGCTTTGCTTTGTAATCCTAGCTGTGCCTTTAACTTACTAACTCATTAACATAATATTCCATGTCATAATTTCACTTCATCTGCCCAAATACTTATTTTAGATGAATCCTTACATAGTTATATTTGCTTGAACTTAATTTACCAATACTTAAATATGGAAGTTACTGTATTGCAGCCTTTTCTGAGAAAGTAATAGTGATATATTTTCATATTAACTCAGATTCGAGTGAGAATTGAAAAGGATCCAGAACTTGGATTTAGCATATCAGGAGGTGTTGGGGGAAGAGGAAACCCATTCAGACCCGATGATGATGTGAGTATTGTTTATATATCCTTGAAATGCCCTTAAAGTTTTACTAATTAATAACTTTTATATGAATAAAAATCTAACATTTATATAAATTAGACAAATCACCTTTTGATTTCCCTCTGTATTGTTCAGTTTTTTGTTTTGAAATATGATCAGTTCAAATTAATCATTCAAAGAATACAAATTTAACCAAAAATTTTCCATGTGCCTCATATTGTGAAGTGATTTTTAATTTTGTCATTATTTTTTTGTATATCCGTAGAGGTAACTTCATCACTTATAACAGAAGTCACTGTTCTTACTAATGCCAGAATTATCAGGGGCAAAAATAACAAAGGGTCGGTTTTCATAGTGTTATTTCAAAAGAGACAGAAAACTTGTCACAATTCATATATTCATGTACTGAGAGAAGAATTGCTCCTTGGTACTCCATTATTTATGTATACTGCTTCCCATTAAATAATCATTTTTGTTGTTATTAAAGGGTATATTTGTAACAAGGGTACAGCCTGAAGGACCAGCATCAAAATTATTGCAACCAGGTGATAAAATTATTCAGGTAACTAAGATACATCTTTTTTTATTATTTTATTTTTTTATTTTATAACATCTACCTCTAGAAATTATTAAATGCCAAATTTGAAAATAAGCATTTTATGAAGTATATAATTATTTGTGGATGAAAATAGTGATATTTCATATAGGCTACACTCTAGTGCTTTCATAGTTTAAAATATTTCCACCTTGTACTTTGGAAAGTCATACTGATATTTTTTAATACATATTTGCTGTATCTTAGCATTTTAAGTTCAGGAATGTTAACTTCTCTAAACAGGTGATAGAAGAATCTTTTTTGTGTTATGAGAATTAAAGGAATTAAGTCATGGAAGCACTTAGAACTGTGCATCTGGTTTACAGTAAGACCTCAATAAATGTTTAGCTTAAATTATAAGAAGTGTAGTGTTCTTGACCTGCTACCCTTGCCACTTGGTGACCTCAGTTGCACAGTACTACATACACAACACCATGTCTGAAAACACTGTCTTAGACAAGTGCTTCCTGGCACCAACAGCTACATAGGAATCATCTGAAAATGTGGGAAGATTATAGGTTCCTGGGTTCCACCTTCAGAGATTTTAAGTGACATGAGGTAGGGCTTGTGAGTCTAAGTGTTGTTTTAAATTGCCAAAATGCTTCTTATTTTCTGCCAGATTTATGGACTACCTGGCAGAAATTTAAACGTACCAGTACAAAAAATTACTATGAAATGTTTTTCTCAATAGTATTTTTCTTCTTTCTTCTAGGCTAATGGCTACAGTTTTATCAATATTGAACATGGACAAGCAGTGTCCTTGCTAAAAACTTTCCAGAACACAGTAGAACTCATCATTGTACGAGAGATTTCTTCATAAGAACTGTGGACAAAAAAAGGGGGAACACAGCAAGATTTATTGGAAGTTGTGTACTTGCAAGAGAAATTAATATTTTGACTATTTTTATATATAAAGAGGAACTCAAAAAATTATGTTCAATTTGTACATTAATGAAATAATGGAACTTGTGGCTAGAGGGAAAGAACCACTGTACAGTATATAGGGAAGACTGTTGAATTTCGATTGTATGAAACTTCTTGTTAGGTTTTTAAAAGCATAGCAATCAAGGCTACAAAAACAAATGTATGTTGTTTTTGTATAGATTGTAGGTTTATTTTTGGATCTCATACACATGACTGAACTCTGTACAAGGCTCTAGTTAGCCTTGATTATATCCCAGAGATAGATGGCAGAGCTATCTATCTCAGAGCTTTTAAGCCCTTATTTTTATTCAAATGATATTAATGTTTT